>NW_021940379.1:4279449-4457538 GCF_001715985.3 Manacus vitellinus
TGGAAAGGGCAGGGTGGCATAAGCATGCCAGCAAACCTCCTCTTCTGCTTCCAGGAGCAACTGGCAGGGTGCTCCCAGGTGGGTGCCTGCTCAGCTTGGGGCTGTTCCCCAGGAAGCTCCAGCTCATTCACTGGGTGATGCCAGGTGCATCCTCCAGCACACGGACAAACACGGGGGAGGGAAAATCCACCACAGCAGCTTCTCCAAACCTCACTGATTTAAAAATAAAAAATTGAGGGGAAATGAAAAGACAAAAGCCCTTCTCAGCCTGGTGTTATCAAGCAGAGGAAATGAGACTTCTAAAGCTCCCATTCAGAGAGGAGTGGGGGAGAGAAATCCCACTCCAGACGCACTTGAACGAACAGCTTTTGAAATGGAAATGTTGCTCTTCAGAAACATTTAAATTTCCTCCTATTGCCAGGGAGGAGGCAGGAGGCCGAGGAGGAGCAGGGACTCCTCAGCCATGCACATCCCAGCGGGATACACATAGGGCAGCACTCGGCAGCCCTGTGAAGCAGGGATTTGTCTGGGAGTTAATCAAGATGGCACATAGCATCAATATTGGGAATTTGGTTTGAAAGGGCATCAAATTTAGGAGAGGGAAGGGAATGACTGAAGACAGCTCTTTTTAACCACTGCCATCAGTGAGATACACTTAAAGGCAGCTCCTCCTCCCTCTTCAAAACCATCACCGAAAATTATTTTACCTAAATCCTGGGGACCAAGCTGCCCACCAAGGAGGAGACAGACTGACGGAGAAAGGAAATGCAAACAAGACATAAAATGGTTTGAGCAGTGGCTGAGGTGCACTGTGGGACGAACTCAAACCTCCTCTTCCATGCACCAAGCCAGGATCACCAACAACTCCCCTGGGGACAACAACTACGCTGGGGACTCCCAGCACATTGGGCATGGGGTGACAGTCCCAGCACCAAACCCCTGCTCACTCCCAGCAGCTCCTCTTCCAACTGTGTCAGCTCAAAAAACTGAAATACCTGCTCCTACAGCAATCCACCGAGCTCCTCTCACCAGCTGCATGTCACTACTTCCTTGCTCCAGGTAACCTAATGTACAGATTCATCCTGGCTGTGCTCTCAAGTATATGAAGCTGGACATCAAATACCTCTCATCTCTAAAAGCCATGGGGGGCACGATAGGGACGATGCTCTGCCTGCCCCTCCACTGCCCAAGGAATCCACCAGGAGCCTGACAGCCCCCATGGCCACACAAAATACATCCACTGGCCACTGTCCCAAACTCCCCACAAGCAGCACCTTGGGACACACACAGGTGGGGATGGGGGACACGGCCCCAGCTGCTTGCACCAACTTCCATCTCGGTGCCGTGGAAGAGGTGGTGTAGCACGGATCAAGGCCCTCCACCCCGGCAGGATCCGTGCTGACAGGGAGCACGGGTGGTGCACAGCAGCCGTCAGCTGCACCATCCATCAGAGCCCGCCGCCGGCTGCGCTCAGTGGTTTATTGTTCTAATAATTGTGCAGACACGTGGAAGGGGCTGCCTCGACATTCGCCGCTTGTTTGAGTAGCCATTTCCTTCACTGCTCTGCCTGCTTTTCCATCAGGAGGCCGCATCCTGTGGCAGGCAGGCCATCCCCACCACCATCCCCACGCCAGCGGGGCAGGAAGGTGGGAGGAAGTAACGTCCCCCAGCACGAGGAAACGCAGGCGGGCGTGAGTCCAGATCCGAGCTGGCAGCCAAGCCCTCAACAAGCCCAGGAAACCATGCAAAACAAGCCTTTCATGAGAGTTTTGGATTTAGATGGAGAATTTTTTTTTCCATGATATCCCTCCCCCCATTCAGCAGGTAGAGATGGTCAAAGAGTGCAGGGACCATTGTGGCGTCTCAAACGTGTCACTCCTCGAGCATCGCTCAGCTCTGCAACCAGAGCAAGACTGACCAAGGAAAAACCAAATACTGACAAGAGCGTGGGATAGAGCAGCTCCCAAAGGCTCAGAGCAGAAACACCATTTCTACCTGTGAATGGCTGTGGGAGTTACTCAAACCACAAACCTCTGCCCAGGCTGTTCCTGCAGAAAAGCACGAAGCACCTCTGCCTCCCCAGATCAGGGTGTTACAGAAAAACCTGAACATCTCAACTCTCATAGCAAGAATAAGCCCACAGTGAATTTGTTATTATCTGTTAGTAAAGCAGCAGCTTCCCACCAAGGCTGGAATTTCCATCTTGGTTTGGCAGGCACAGGGCTGTGAAATGATTACTGTGTTTACTTTTCCTTTGCTAACTATAAAATCCCATTCCACTGCCCTGCCAAGAATGACTGAAGCTAATAAAATTCAGGCATTTGGAAGAAAGCAATAATAAACCTCCCTTTTGGGGCCTTTATGATGAAATTTCCCCACTCCAATCAGCGATTATGCTGCATTCATGAACACTAGTGATGTCTCCAAGTGCACCCAGATTGACTCAAATCAATATTTAGCTTTGCTTGAGACTGGAGCCCTTCTCCTTGTGTCTGCTGAAGGCAGGATCACTGAACGAGGCTAGAAGAAGCCTTTGAAAAAACACAGCTTACAAGTATACGAGGCAGCATATATATGTGTATGTGTATATATATATATATAAAAATGTAGGCTTATCAATTACTTAAAAACCTATAAAAAAGTATATACACATTCATGAATGCATGAATTTACAAATCTCTCTCCATTAATATAATGCACTGCATATACTTATATACACACACCCACCTATTCTTTGGGAGTTTTTAGTGTTTGAAAGACTGTAACATTCCTGTGTTTACATCTGCCACTCTCTCTCTGCTGCTGAGGCAGAAACACATTAACTGCTACAGGCAATGTGCTCTACATCATACCTGAGATGGCTGGCACAAGATAAAATAGCACAGACCTGAAAACCAACCTGAAATAAAAGCCTGTGCTTGGTTTGGTCACGTAACCACGTGGGACAGCTTGACCTGCACCAGGCAATGGTTCTTTCTTAAGCAGCCACAGGAATGACAGCATCCAAAGTGGAGATCAGAAGGCAGAAACGATCACTGCTGCTCCTCAGGGAACAGCACAGGGAGGAAAGAAATCAGACCCTGTTTGGGCAGTGACCAGAGCAGGCTGCTTGAAGGCAAGCCAAGGAAGCGTTACTGTGCAGGCACAGGCAGGGATACAGGGGTTAGCAGGCATGTGCTGGAGCAGGATCCTGTGGGCTCTGCAGCTCGGGGAGAACCCCTTGGGTTGCAGCAGAGGACTGGGAAACCCCACACCCATGGCCCATCTCCTCCTCTGCTGCTTGGCACTGCCAGAGGACAGAGCACCACAGAACAGTTTCCTCACAGGAAAAGGTACAGGGTTAAAGAGACTGCCAGCCCTCGGCCAGGATGAAGGTGAGCAGAACCCGGGCGGAATGCTGGCACCTGCAGAAGATACTCTGTCAGAGAGCTGAGATGACCAAAGAGTAACCAGATCGAGGTCAAGACTGTGAGGAGGTGGTTCAGGTCATTTAACCCCATGCTACTTCTCCCCCACTAATTTCTGCTTTTGATCCACCAAACTGGGGGTAGGAGAGAGCACATTGCTCCCACCCTGAGCCAGCTCTGCTGCTGGGTAAAAGCCCATTTCCAAGGGCAGAGGGAACAGGCTCCACTGCGCTCTCACTCTTTATCCTCCTGGAAAAAGGTGCCAAGAATTAGAATTACATTTTTCGAGAGCAGCAGAACAAGCCAAGGGCCTGTCAGCTTGTCCTAAAACAACCCCTCTCCGCTTGCCGAGCACACAGCCAGCATTCCTGACACACACCAGCGTCCATCGCCCCCCGGCCCCCCCATGCAGCACGAAGCTGCAGAGCCAAAAAACCCTCTGAATGTTCTCTGCCTAAAACACAGCCAAAGAGTTTTTCTGTTTAAAAAGCAAGTTTGGGTCCAAAAAGAAAGGAGGTTTTTAGCGAGTGATTTTAACTAGGCCCTTTGGCACTCGACAGCTCCTCTCTTGTTATCGATGCTAAGGGTGTTGTTAAGAGATGAGGCTCCACGAAGCACGAACGTGAAGTCACAGAGCTTTAGCAAGGGCTGTTGCCATGTTCAATATGTTATTACAGCTCCATCACCACAGGCACAAAGAGCAGCAACTCATCTCTGCCAAATCCATCTCTGAAATCACTCCCCCACTCCATCCCCTCCAGCAGCAGCAGGCAAACACCATCGATTGCTGTTGCATCTCCTCCAAGGCTTCCACCTCACACTGGGAAGGAAGGTATTAGCATGAAATACCCTCCTCCTCAAAACACGGCACCCAGGATCAATCTGATGGGTGTCACAACTCACTGGCTCTCCTTGTGTGAGTCAGAACAGTAGACAGGCTGCATTTCCTAACCATGGAAAAGTACAGCACCAAAAATGTGCTCAGTGCTGTATGTTCATGGAGAAGATGCCTGAGCTGCTCCCACCAAACCTCTTGCCCTCCCCAGGAAGACCCTTGGAGAGAAGGGGTGTGCACAGTTGCTGAAGAAGGAGGGTAGCCGAACTCATCTGCAAGATGTCCAGCAGTACCCACACCCCTTCCTAGACAATCAGGGGAAGAGAAGAAAACCGGATAAGGCTGAAATTGCAGCAGGAGAAGAAAACAGCCAGGACATCCCTGTTAGTAGCAGGACTGAATTCTTCCCTAGAACTTTATTCCAGGTGAGGGGGTTCTTTTTTCATACAAGTGCACTAAATGGGTTGAGCACACGCAGCGGCGGTGGCTGGCACTGCCCTCCTCACCCCGCACCTTACCCGTGCTCTGGAGCAATGCAGAGGAGACTAGTACCAGTTCCTGCCATACCAACCCTATTTCTTAAATCCCACTTGAGGACTGACAAAGTAGCAAACTAGCTCTGCTCTCTCCTGCATGTCCAGGACATAACAGGGCACATTAGAATCCTTGCTATGGAAGATAAAACAGATGTATAAACTATGTATAGTTTATACATAGTAAAACATGTATAAACACTTCAGAGATGGAGAAGAAAAGTCTCCCTGAACCCACACAGCACACCCAGCTCACCAGGCTGCCCTGTTGCAAGCAGAAAGAGCTGGCAATATTTCTTCCAATTACAGGGGTGAGGCACACAAAGTCAAGGGACTTTCTTTCCCTCCAGCAGATCAGGTGAGATGTCGCACTGCGCGAGCCTTGTAATATTGACAGAGTGGAAGAGAAAAGTCCAATTATGTAAATGACGAAGCAGGCTCCCGAGAAGCAGTCAGCCTTATCACATCGCCCTTCACCACTGCTGTGGCTTGAAAGGCAATTTAAAAGGTTGTTTTGGATGTCGATCACCACAAATGAGCCGAAGAAGTGCGAAACAACCTGTGCTTGAGGCACTGTCAGTTCTCCTGTTCATTTTCCAGCTGCACTGAGGCTCAGCCCTGCTGTCTGTAGCTTAGGGACCAGCACAGGCTGGAGCAGCCAGGGCAGGGAAGAGCCAGGCTGCAGGTGGCTCGGGGAAGGGTCAAGGGTTTTTACATGCTGCTTCTGAAATGTTTCCGCAGCCCATGAGGGCTTTCCCTGACATATCCAAGTCTCTCAGGCCATACTTCAGTTCTTTGGCCATAGGAACTTCAGGTGAGAAATGGAATAAAACTAGTTTTTCCCTTGCAAAAAGGGCTGGCTGGAGGAGCTGAACATCTCACAAGGACTATGCAACGCCCAAAAGCATCTGTTTTTCAAATACAACCAGCATGAGCCCGTGCACGGGACAGAGATTCCAGATACAACAATCCTAGGGCTGTTTGTTCCCTTGGCTTCCCGTCCCACGCTGGTGCACAGCACAGGCTGCTGACAACCCCTCACAGCCACCCTGGCACAGCCACTGCACAGCGGGCAATGGAATGGACTGCTGGGCATGGCAGGAGATCCACTCTGCTTGCATATGGCAGGCACACACTCCCAAAGGTGTGTGTTCACACGCAGGTGAGCAGGGGCCAATACACTCTTCAGAGCAGGGAGGAAAGCAGGGGGTGTGAGAAATCCAGCCAGAAGTGTTTGCGCTGTGACAACGTGAACAATGCAAATATTTCAGCTTTTAAATATGTTTGGAATGACAGAGAATGCCAACATCTCCCTCATCTTCCCAGAAATAGCTTTGAATCATTGCTGCCCTAACGTAAATTCCCTACCCCACCGAACCATTTCTTGCAAACAGATTTTTATCAGGCACAAGTCGACAGCAAGAGCAAGCCCACGGCAGATGGGTGGACGTCGAACACACTGGAGGAGGATCCTCCTACAGCTCCTGGACTTGACAACCCTACTCCACTCGCTCCTGATGGACACTCAGCTCCACTGGCTCAGTTTCTCAGGGAGAGCCCAGCTGCCTCCCAGTCATGGCTGCACAGAGAGTTAACAAGAACTGCCATTCTCTGCAGGGGAACGAGGACAAAAGCAGGAAAGAGGTAGGTGTGTTTGTACCCACTAAAATGGTTTCATTTCATTGCTCAGACCTGAGGTTAGAGCCATTTCCACTGAAGTCTGCTCCTCCAAGAAGCAGTTGGGAACCACGCAGCGTGTGCAGGCTTTGCATCGAACAACCTGCAGTCCTGGGGGCAAGAATTATTCTTTTCATGGCAACATGTTTGAGGCATTTCGTCTTCCACAGGGTTGGTCAAGCCGCACACTGGCAGAGGTCTCACTGGGAGGGAGCAACAGGATGCTGGCAGCATGGGTGTGTCCCCTGTCCATCAGTGCTACTGCAGCTCCTCAGGATCCCTCTGCCTGGGTGTCCTGCAGTGCTTGCTGATAGGCACCCCTTCCCCAAAAGATTTGGGCACGGCCACAGTTGGCCAAGTAAGCACCTCCCTCTCCCATGGCAGAGGTGCACGGCCAGGGAAGACAGCCCAGCTATTGCTGGGTCCCTGCTTGCAGACCATCACCAAAAGCCCAAGAAACAAGCCCAGAACTCTTTTTCCCAAGTGAAAAACAACCCCCAGTGGGGAAGGGAGAGCCCAGCGTGACCCACACTGCAAACACAAGAGGCTACAGGAGGACACGCGTCCAGGGACGGCCGACGCTCACAGCTCGTTCCACTCTCCAGCCCCTCTGTGCTATTGTTCCACAGCAATAAATCACGGGGAGGTGCTGGAATTCTGGGCTGTTTTCTACAAGAGGGAGCCTGGGGTGCCGGATCTGAGATGCCGCCTCGCTTTTGCTTGCTAATTCCCTCGGCGGCCGCTGTGCTCAGTGCCGTTCTGAGCCCTCCACTCCCACGCATCCCGTCGGAGCTCTGAGCTCTCCCAGTTCAAAGCACTGCTGCCTGTCCACCCCCTCTGCTCCCCTCCCCCAGCCCTGGATTACTCAATTAGAGATTATGCTTTTGCCAGTTACCTCCAAGCCAACTGGGGCCTTTGCCAAGGTCAACACAAGTTCCAGCCAGTTTCATTAATAACTGCGAGACCAACCCACTGGAAACTCTGAGAGGTTAATCCCAGCAACAGATCAATGTTCCCATAACAAAGCCACGGAGAAGAAACGCGACTGGTGATTTACCAGCCAGCCCAGCTATCTGTGCCGGGAGCTGTGGCACTGCCCCTCTGCCCTGTACCAGGGCAAACCCTGCTGCCAGAGACCCCCATCTCCCACTCCTCTCTCCTAGAACATTCGGCAAGGGATGGAGCAGTGACCAGGGCCCAGCACTGCCAAGGCCCAGCTGGCGCTGCGAGGAGGAAGCAGGGCTCCCAAAAGGCCTTTCGGCTGTCCTCGGTGCCCTGCCAGCCTGAGGCCGGGGCAGGAGTTAGCAGGCTAGCCAAGAGCCTTTCCATCCCACAGCCTGTCTTCCAGGAGTTCACTGTAAATTGGGCTCTGGAACGGGCAGCCAGTGTGAAATTTGGCATGTACGCTGCTGGCTTCAATGCATCATTAAAAAGGCATTTCAAACGTGTTAATTCCTCCTTTTTCAATTAATTGCTTTTAAATCTACATTAATATGCATCAAAACAAAATACCCTTTGCCCTAATTTCTGCTTTGCCATACATATTTCCTGGCCTTGGTGCTGTCTTTTCCAAAACTCCCCCCTCTCCCTTTTCTTATTCCATTTTTCAGTCCAGAACACAACAAAAACACTCATGCAGAAAGGGAAGAAATTAAAACCTTTCCACAATGTAAAGCAGAATCCAAGTCCTAACAACACATGCCTTCTTAATAGCCTTTTTCCATCCATAGTTGTTAATCATTTTACAAAAGAGGGAAGTGGCATTGTCCCTTGTACAGATGGGGAAATCTGAGATACAGAAAGGGGAAGAGACTTACCCGGTGACCAGCAGCCTGCCAGGGCAGATGGCAGCAAGGTTCAGGTTTCCTAAGCCTCCACCCAGCCCTGTACCCGTGGGATTACATGGCTCCTGTAAGTGAATTCCTGTCGGAGCAATAAGCTACGCATAAGTGCAGCCAGCCAGCCCTTGCAAAGGGGACTAAATGCAGATCACGACTGACTCACATCCTATAGGAAGGAGCAGCAAACCACATATGTGGTAGAAGAGCAGTCCTAAAAATGGGGAGAAGAACAAGTGGAAGCACAACAGGAATAAGAAGAGATGGAAAGGGGAGAGGCAGGATGAAGCTCCAGCTCTGGAGAGGGGAGAGCAGGCGCTGATCGACCAGACGTGCCACGCTCGCCGTCCCCACAGGGCAGGATCGCAGGCAGCACCAGCTGCGCACGTCTGCGCAGGGACAGGGATCGTGCACAGCATCGCTGGCCTGCTCTGGGGCTGCCTGCTTTACTCCTGGCTGCTGCTACGTGATGGAGGTCCGTGACTTTATCGGAAAGAAAGAAAGCAGAAGCCACCAAGGGTCCTGGGAACAAGCTCCCGCATCTCTGCCAAGAGCACACCTGGCAAAGCCACATCAACGGCAGCTTTTCCAATGAATCCCACATCCAGGCTTGCAGTGATGGAAAAAACAGCCCTGCTTTAACTGTGTCTGGTTATTGTCAGCCAGCTCAAGGGAGCACCTTCCCAGGGGCAGTGTCAGCCCTGGCTGGCACAGAGTGCATGGGGAGATTTCATTTCTCCCCAGCAGACTGAGCTCACCAGAGCCCTCCTGGCCACATCCAGCAGCAGGATCCCAGGACCACAATACTGCAGCAACATGACAGCAATCCCTCTTGCTGGGAAATAGATGCTCAAGTGGGGGAAAGTAGGCAAGAAAACAACCTTCTGTTTCCTAACTTGAAAAGAAACACCAGTGTTTGAGGATATGAGCAATATGAGGTTTGTAAGGAAAGGTAAATCTTTTACTGGACCAAGTGAGATTTAGCTGAAAGCTGCTGCTTTTGAAAGGCATGCTGCCCAAAAGCACATCTGCTTTCTTCAGCTAGAGTGTGCTGATCCAAGAGAAGACATTATCTTCTCCTTACAGACTAAGCCTTACTTGGAGTGAGGCTGCAGTGATCCTGAGCAGGGTTAAGGGGTGCAGCTCACCCCGTGTTTGGGAGAGGTAGATGAGGAATAAAAGACATGAGAGATCCATTTCTCTTCAGTGAAAAAGCTCTGGAATCTGCTACAAGCATTTACCACATCAATTACTCTATCTGTGTTTGGAGCACAGACTATGTGTCAAAGGCCTTGGAAATGTGCAGGAATGACGTTGACTTCTCTACCCTGGGCTGAAGGTTGGTAAATCCAGTTATCAGTGGTTATCAGGGATATGCTAAACTCATACCCCACCACAGACTCCATTCTGCATCTCAGCCCCACCACAGCTCTGAAACCGGCAGAGACCAAGACGTATCCACTGCCCGGGAGCAACATCCATTACAGTTACATCCCCTGGGACAGTCAGACTGGCGCCCAGAGTGTGTAACCAAACCCCTACCCTTTTTGTTGAGGGCTTTGTGGAGCTCTTACTGTGTAAAAATTAGCTCAATCTGTAAAATCACCATGAAAAATCGTCCTAGCACTGTTACTCCAATGAGTAAACTGAGCTCCTCCCCACGCAGTGACTGCATCAGCTTGGAATGGGGTAAGGAGTAAGGGAACAACTCCTAGGATACTCCATCTAAACAACCAGCAGCGTGTTTAGCAATACTGGGCTCACATGGTGTGTTTCACCCAAGGAGCTCACCCGCTTGGCAAAGCTGCCCTAGATAAAGTATTGAGTGACTTCATCAGGCACTGAGTCAGCAGGACAGAGAGAACAGCAAACACCTCTCTCCAGCTCTGGTCACTGGGACACACGTCCTGCCATCATGTTTTTGCCACTGCTCTGGGACACACATCCTGCCAACACACGTGTGTCACCACTCCAGGACATGTCTCACTCAGCACAGAGCCTCTGGGGAAGGTCTTTATCATCTGTCCCAGGTGGTGGGTTACACCATCAGAGCCTAGTGCTGAATTGCGCAGTTGCTGGCTTAGCATAGGTGCGAGAAGTGGTTTTACCTGTGTCAGCAGCCCAGATCTGCAAGTGTCCAGAGCTGTGACCAAAGACCAGCCTCAGCTCTTTGCATTTCCCCTGGACCAGCACACCCAGAACAGCTCCTCCAACATGCTGAGCCTCACAGCAATGCACACATCAGCTACAGGAGCTTGTCCATGACCTTAATGTCCACCAGCAGTTTATACGCTAGTCTGAGAACAACTAATGCCAAAAGATTGCTATTAACCCAATTTCCCAAGCTGCAAAGGCAGATATACTGCGTGCCCCAGACTTGCCTTCTGCTCCCAACCACTGGAACAGCACTGAGATCATCCAGTCTTGCAGTGAGCTCCATCAAACCCATTCTGGAAACAGCTCCTGCTAGTTTAGAGCAACTAATCCCAGTTCCAGTCAGGCTCTCACCAGTCAAAGACACCACATTTTCTTCTTCCTTTCAGACTCTAAAATTACAAATGACTCCACTAAAAGTATAATTTTGTCTTGTTGAATTGTATCTCAGCTCTCTCTCTTTTCCTCTTTCATTAACAAATGTTTTAAGCCCCATAAAATGCATGTAATTCTTGGAAATGTGCCATAAACCAAGAAGAAAATGCAGCCCCTAAACTCACCAACTAATGCCTCAAGAGCAGCCTTGCCTATTAGAAACAAATAGCTGAGATGATCTGTGGTTTTCTGGTGAGAGGTAAAACAGAACTGCTGGTGAGAATAATGTGCAGACACAAAAGTCATCCTGGTTTCCTCACATCTTTGGAGAGAGATATTTTTTGTTTTGGGGACAACTGTGTATTTTTCCCATCAGCCACTCAACCAACGTGCCCCGAGGGCACTCTACTCTTCAGAGCCTTCAGGCCTCCCTTGGCATCTGAAGTACTCCAAAGTTAAATATCCTTCTCATTAAAGATAGCTCAGAGGGATCTCAGTAAAGCCCACCAGTACCTTATGGATAAGAGATGTCTACATATCCTGGCATTTCCAAGGAAGAACTTTCTTGCCTGTATATTATTTCAGTCAGCTCCCACAGGGATACAGAAAACCATCCCCATCACCCTGGGTATGGATGCAACTTCCCTTTCATTTCATTGCAGGCTCAGGCAATTCCCAAGCCCAGCCTGCAGCTGCACTAACCCTCAGCACTGGCATCAAGAGAGCTGTCCCCAGCACATTTATCCAGCACGACTTTCCTGCCAACCAGGAGCGTGTCCAAACTCAAGGTAAAATCAAATACAATTTACCCCAACAGAGCATGAAAGTAAATCCAAACAGGCACACAAGCAAGGGATTTCTCTTTGCAACATTTATTCCATGTGCAGAGGGGACGATCGTAAGTAAATGATTTGCTTTGTTAAATGAGACTGGGACTAGGGAGGCTTTCCTGGGGAAGATTATATTAAAGAACCACCAGAAACCTATTCCAGCCCTTCAAACACTGATATTAAATAAAGAGATGTGATAAATGAGAAATGTCAAGTAAAAATCAAATCAAGGCAGAGTATCCAGAAAAGCCAGACATGGCCATCCTTAATTCAGCCTACAGGAGCTTCCAAATTGTTCTGGTGCATCTAATAGCCTAGTAAAAAAAAGCCTATGACTGTAACAGTTATGAGGAAAGCTGATATGCTTCTGTTTTCCTTAAGTGGTCACCCCATCTCAGGGAATATTATCCAACACCACCAAGCACTGCTCAGTGCATCGGGAACCACCATCTACACTGCATTCAGCAGCAGCTCAAAGGCAGCTCTACACAAGCCAAGGGGATCCCAAAACCCAGACCCCACACCCAGCTGGCAGCCAGGCCATTAGTCTCTTACCTTTGAGAGATCTTCTGTCCCTCCCTGCTGGCTCTGGTTCAGGAGAGGCGAGTGCCGCATCAGGGGGTCCTGCAGCAGGTCCAGGCGTGGCCTCTTGGTTTCAATGAACTCCAAGTCCGATGGCTTGGTCAGGTCAGAGAGATAGGAATGCGCCTCAGTTCTCAGGTGCAGCTCCTGAGATCTGTGGACAAAGGGAAAGGAGGCTTTAGAAAGCAAACCACCCCTGCTTTCCCCTGTTCCGCAATCACAAACCACTCTAAGAAGACAGGGCTCAACATCTGCCCATTTTCCAAAAGGATCCCTGAGGGGAGGACAGATGGCCCTGGGCTGAGACATCTCAGGCACAGCCCCTTAGCTCAGCTGCTGGGCATCCCCTGGAGCAGGAAGGATCACTGCCATCCCCCCAAGCCCAACAGGCCACCCTGGTGTCCCCCTCCTCAGCACTGCCACCATGTCACCTGGAAGGCCTCACGGCCCTCTCCTGTCCCACCACACATGGTGGGGCTGTCCCTACACCAGGGCAAAGTGAACTAGGCTGCAGGTTTGAGCCTTCCCCGTCATGCCACATGTGTCAGGCTATCCAGAAAGAGCCAAAGCCTGGAAAATCCCCAAATGTGGTCCATAAGTCCCCCTGTGCCTCCAAGATGAGGCGGAGCTCCCTTCTGGTACCTGCACCATTGTTTATTTTTAGCATCTTCCATAGGAATACCAAAGATTATATGTTGGGGAAAAAAATGCCTACTCCTCCATGGCTAGACAGTGGGGATTTATTTTTCCAGGATGGGGGAGGAAAGAAAGCAGCCACATGTAGTTGCACGTCTCTGACACAGACCTGGCAGGCTGCAAAGGCACATTATCCAGTGATAGCAACTGCACTGACAAGTCACATCGGGCTCAAGTATCTTTCACCCATTAAATATGATGCAGTTGGTAATACCTGGAGAGTGGGCTTGGTTTTGCTTTTTTTAAACAAATGTAAAACTTTCTTTGTAGCTCTGTTTTCCTTAGCAGGATTCTCTTGTGGGAATTGTAAAGGGATCCTACAAAAATACATTAAACCTTTTACTATGCCCCAGGATCAGCTTTGCTGCAGCAGCTCCAAGGGTGTGTTTTTAACACTTCAGGCAGAAATGTGTCTTAAAAAAATAAAAATAAAACAAAGCACAGGGGATTTAAAGCTTGTGAAAAAACATGGATTTTTTTCTTTTCCCCTTAAACGAGATTGTTGAAGTTCTCCTGAGCTGGTGGTGAAGTGTACTCCTCAGTTACCAAACACCAACAAACTAAACAGCCTCTGGAGCTGCTCGAAGGGGACGGGGAAAGGGGATGTGTTTTTGTCAAGATCAAGAATAAAAACAGGGGTTCTCATGCATCATTTGGCTCCCACCCACAAACTGCAACTGCTGACATTAAATAGAGAGGATGGCAAAAAGGGAAGGACCCAGAGCCCTCTGAAGCCAGTGGCCACAACCACTCTGGATCACATCCAGGGAGAGAAGGAACCCTGGAGAAATCCACCTTCTCAGGGACATCCTGAGCACAGACCTCTGCCCTCCCCTACAGCAGCATGGCCAACTCAATCCAGCTCCAGGTTATCAAGTTAAAGTTGAGGGGTTTCATTTTTTAATTTAAACATCAACAGCAGGCACAAAGCATGTGCACGCCAAGCTCTGCTGTGGAGGGTTTGACATTGGCATTGGGCAGCAGCTTTGCTGCTGACACACAGAAACAGAATCTGGCTCATCCCCTTCCTCCTCCCCAGCAAAAAGGAGCTGGAAGAACTGGGAGGCTCCAGCACTGCCTTTGGTGATCCAGCCTACGAGACTGTGAATGCACAGCTCACACAACAAACTTTTCAGAGCCGAGCAGCCTGAAATCTGGCACTGAAGCACAGCTCCTTTCACCTGCAAGCACTTTCACGCTGAATGATCCTCAACTTTTCTCAGCAAGCCCAGAAATCTCTCCTGGCATCTCTCAGGTTTCCTGCTGGCTGGTCCCAACCCCTCGTGCGATCCCTGCCCGCCTGCAGCTGCGCGCCAGCATTTCAGGCTCTGCCGCAAAAACCGGGAACAATAAGCAACTGTTGAGCTGGGCAGGTGCTAAAATATTCCAACACCCAAGGCTCTGCTGTACTGAGGCAATTAAAAATGAGATTTATTTTCACTTCTTCCCTCTTTTTTTTAAGGTCCAAGAAGCTGCTAATTGACACAGGTCGTGTCCGAGACCTCTGCAGTTGTCAGGAACCTGACACAACTGCTACACTCAGAAAAAAACATGGATTTTAAAGATAAGAGCACCACTCAGCTTTACAAAGGCAGTTACTCACAGTGAGGCAGGGGCCACACCAGGGAAAGCAGCTGCAATGTTATAGGGTGCTATTTTATTTCCATTTCCACATCCATTGGAACTGCTATTAACTTTATCCACTGGAATTTCCAGCCGCTCCTGAGATTGCTTTGCCCAACACGACCTACTCAGCCTGTCCTAGCTGCAAACACAAATGCTCTTGCTCGAAGCCTTCACACCTTTCACTCTTCACATCCACACCTGCACTAAGCTCTTTACAACAGACTTTCATACAGCGATGACGTTGCCGTCAGCGCAAAAATAACCCTGCCTGAAAAACCCTCCCACTACACTGAGTTCGTCGTTTGCTGCATTTTCCAAATAGTTCCCACCTGGCTATCCAGAGATTCCTAATTTGCTGAAGGGAAAAAAGCATTTTTAATTGCATGTGAGTGATGCATAATTAAATGAAGTAAAGCAAATGCCAGTGTTAATTATGAAGTGGGGCAGGTTAGTCTTCACCTGAGCCCTTTGCCACAAACGCCAAACTACTTCGGGGAAGTGGAGCGGTGTGAGATCTGCTGACACACAAAGCTGGGTGCCCAGGGTTTGCCCGACTTCCAGCCACCCACACAGAGCTCTGCTCGGGGCAGGTCCGAGTCCAGAAGAACAAGACAACCCAAGATTAGACCTCTGGTTCATTACCAATCTGATAAATGCATCGCTCCCTCCCAGCTGCAGCCGTGTTACTCGTTCACCGGCCGATTCCTCAGCAGACTCACACAGGATGTAAGGAAGGTACGAGCAGATCAAATCCTGCAGCAATGTGGGGCACCTGCAGCTTGCTCCAGCACGTGTGGGTCATTGGGACCTAGGAAAACATCTCCTGCTATGTTATACCTACACCACAGCCAGAGCAGGCCTGATGACATCTAAATGGATTTTGCCTTTATCTTTACTTTCCTGAAGCCAAATCACTGGGAAACAGGCAAGTACAAACTTTTCAGGAGGCAAAAGAAGACTCTCCCACCCCACTAACCCACTGACCAGCTCTTCAGAGCAGCACAACCCTCCCCTGCTCTTCAAACTTTCCTGTTTCTCCATCAGCTGAACAGCAGAAGGTGGCTGCAAGAGGAATGATGGCTGTTCTGCAACATCCACAAAATCCAGCCTGACTTCCCACAGCCATGCCTCCTGCACTGAGGGCTCAAAACAACAGCAGTGACTTTGAGCCAGCCCTCACCAACTTCCCAGCAAGGGCACACTAAGAATTGCTCCCATCTGCAAATACCGTTCCCTAGATACCACAGAGCCAAACAACATAACCAGGCTGGAAAACTCACTCTCACTGTCTTTTGGAACTGGAACCAAGACAAGTGATGGCCTTGCTGAGGCTGTTTATTTCCCCCGGCTGAGATGGTTTGGTGGGAAATTGTCTCCAAAAATAAGTTCTAAAAAGAGTATCCAACCCCCACAGGTACAGACAGACAATAAAATGCTTTTGAGAGAGAGTAATACAGAAAACCACTGGTGTTGAAGTGAATTATTTATAGCCAACTGTTCCAATCCTCTTAGGTGCAGAGGGGGACCAGGTTCTAAAACCATTCCCATAAGCGAGATTAAGGCACAAACAAGGCCAGATGCTGGATCCCCAACTGATAATTCAACTTTATTCTGTAACCCAAAAGAGCAGAGAAAAAGAAGGAAGATGGAAAGGTGGGAAAAGCTAAGGGTAACTGTTAAAAGCACAGGACAGGAGTTACGACCACCATGAAGTGCTGCTGGCTTGCAAGCTGGTAGGTCTCTGCTGGGCTTCTTCCCTGGTCACCTTGTATCCTCAGAGGCAGGATAACCAGCAGGGTAACAGAGCGGCAGCAGCTCCCACAGCAGTGCTCAAACAGCCCCCCAGCAGTCCCTGGGCACGGCCCTAAATACCCTGGAGGCCCACTGGCCAGTACACCAGTACCCAGCAAAGATCATCTGGTAACAAGATGGGCCCTGAGCATCCACTGGCTGGTTCCCCAGTCTCCAAGCAAGATCTGCCTGGCACACCTCATTTGGGAAAGTCCTTCACGCATTTTTTGACTGTAACAACTTTTTATCCTTTTTGCTCCTCTGCCTGCCTCTGCTGCCTTGCTAGGTGCCTCCTGGAGCTTTCTCAAGTAGCTCAGCTCCTGCAGCAGCCCAGCTGTGGCATCAAGGCTTTTTAACTCTGTGCTGGAGACAATGGTGAAGCAGACTCCATCTTGTAATCTGACTCCATCTCGTCATCAGTCCACTACACCAACGCCAGGATTTGTGAGAGGTTTCAACAACCCCTTCACAGATAATGAGAGCCAGAGTGGGACAGTAGGCAAATTAGGACCCGTTAAAGAGAGAAACTGGAGGGTTTGTAGGAGCAAACCTGCCACCGAGCACCTAGAAAAACATGTCCACAGCCAGCTGATCTATTCCCCTTGTGAGATAGGTGGAAAGGAAGAAAAACCATCACGACTTGATGGGAAGAGCTGCATGTCTGGGTGGGGAAGATGGAGCTCCCATGCCCTCAGCAACATCTGCCAGCAGCAGGACTGAGTCTTTCCACGTCAGAGGTGTGGGACCACCTCTAGCAGGATGCTAGCTCACCATGTGGCTCAGCTCAAGGACTCCCAGGTCCTGGTGAGGTCTGGCCAGGTGCCCATCTGCATCCTCGGGATGCTCCGGCTGCGCATTCCCACACAAGGGCAGGTCTCAGCTGCCCTGCACAACCCCTCAGCCACCTTCTTCCAAGCCAACTGCAATTTAAATGAGAGCAGATGCTTGATTTAAAACTTGCATATTGAAGATCCCCATACACAGAGCCTGAATTATTCATGGATGGGACCACCAGAAGCTTTAACACAACAGCACTACCTCACTCAAGAGGAGGAGAAGGAATATTTGTCTCTCTCCAAAAGCTCCCCCACATGCTTTCTCCAGGCATCCAAAACTGAGGCCCATCAGAAAAGCCCTTTTGGTAGTCCTGGGTGGCTGGAGCACTCCTGAACTAATGGCTTCAGGGATATCCCAAAATTTCACAAGGCCTGCTGCATACACTGCAGGATCACCTTTCCTTCCCCAAAATAAATCTGGTTCAAGACTACACACAAGAAAGTTGCTGTGTGGACTTTTACCCCTTATACCAGCCAAGGCAAAGCCAAGGTTTCCTGTCATACCTCCCTGCCAGGGCACACTGGCCCATTCCAAGAAGCCTGGTGTCTCTGCATCAACTCTGTGGAGCCTTGGTCATGCTCTGTGCCCATCCATGGACATGCCCACAGCCCACACAGGAGCAGAGGGTACTTGCAAGACAAGGCTTGTCACCAAGTGCCTACACACCAGCATCTGTCCTCTCCAGATGTTATTGTCCCATGTTCAATTATGGGGAGGAAAAATACACAGCTCCTGGAACACCATTTCCAGTGTTAAAAGACACGCAGATGAATGGTTGTGGGGATTCCAGCTCGCTCCCGAGTAAAGGGTCACCTGTAAAAATGGAAACTAAAAGACAATAAATAAAATCAAATTGGTTGTGTTGTTATCTGGGGAGCAGTTGGTGCCATTTGGCCCAGCACAGATGAAGACCAAGAGCTGCACGTGATTTCCAGTGCCACACACACTGCCCTGGCTCCCCACCGCTCCCTGGGCTCCTCAGGATTAATCCCATTCGAGAGGCACAGTGATCTGGCCTGGTCTCATGCCATACTGCACATGGCTATCTCAGATGGCTGCAGAAACACAGCAGCTGCTTAATGTATCCAAAATGTCATCCCACAGATCAACACCGGGTAAACTCTTCAAACTCCTCATGCCTGCTAAGCAGAATGGCTCTGAAAGAAGAGCATGATCTCCTGAACTGGGAAAATAATCTATAAAACAGTGACTCATCTCATTCTGGATAAGGGTGGAATATACTGTGTTAACATACATAGCAATTATTTACAGCCACGTTTTCTGCCAGAGAAGCCATTATGCACCCCAGCATTCCTGTGTTAATATGGAACCTTGCTCTAAAATCCCAACACATGAAAAAATCAGAAAACCCAGTTCCTTAATTTTTCAGACCCCTCACCCAACTGGCACCTGCCATTTAACACTCAACCCAGTTTTTCCTCACTCCTTTTGAGGACCAAAATATATATAGAAGAGGAAAAAAAGCCCTAATCCTTGTCAGCTTGCCAGGGCATTCCGCTGCAAGCATTCATGGTACGACTTGTACCAACAGCAGATCCTGAAATACTTCTCCTCGCTCCTCCAGTCCAGTTGGCACAGCCAACTGAACAAGCTAAGAGGAAGTCTGTGGATCCTTCCAAGAAAAAGCCTGCTACCAAAAAAACCATCATGGAAAGCAGCACATCCCTGCAAAGACAGACAGAGCCAACTTTCCCTATAGCAACAGATTCAGACTGGTTCAGGTTTTCCTTTCTTCTTCCAAGCCAGAATTGCTGCACAGGGAGTTCAAATCTTTGCCCAACCACCAAAGAGTGATGACGACTCTCAATTCTGACGTATATGGAGAAAGAGCAGTCTGTAACTTCCCAATGAGCCTCTTGCTCAGGAAGCCTCAAAATGCAGGAGCATCTCAGCATCTGATTCCTTCCTGCAAGTTATCACTCAACAGCTTTTTGCCCCAACACCTGACTCACGCTTAACACACTGTGCCCATGCTGAAATGCTTCACTGCTTCTTCCCTTTCCACTGGATCACAACTAATCAGCATCCTGGTGGCTGCAGCAAAACTGCAGCCAGGAGAGACCGAAAACCTGCAAAGCTGCAGGAAGGAAGACCATCTAAGCAAGCCTAAATTATTTCTGTGGGATTTAAAGCATCCATGGGGTCAAGCCTCAAATACCACATGCAAAGACAGATGAGGAAGCTTCAGAGATCTGCCCAAAGTGAAGGCAAAGCCAAACTGGGGGACAGTCCCCCAAAACAGAGTAAAGTGGATCCCTGCGGTTTCCAGGAGAGGAGGGCAAACACCAGCCACTCACCAGGCAGGTGGGCTCAGAGGAACAGGGACTGAACAGCACAAGGTTCTGAACTGCTCTCCAGCTGCAGGCACTGCTCTGGATCAGCATGAGGCACAGTGATGGCAGGGCAGGGATGTCCACCCAGGAACACGCACAGAGCTTGATCTCCAGTGCTGTCAGTTTGCCATATCCCACTTGCACCAGACTCCCAAGTTGATTTCCTTAAGGAGGGGAGTGATCCTGGAAGAGCATCAGCTACCACAACCAACAGCAGACAGGCTGCTTCCTCTGAACTCCCAAAGCCACGGGGGATTGGAAGGGTTCCCCTCCGCCAACACTTGCTACAAGGGGAGGATTGTCTGGTGCCCACCACCACTGTGTGCCAGGTGGGCTGCCAGGCAGGGAACCACAGTGAGGGTCTTCCTTTCAGACACAGCACACCCCTGTGCTTCCCTCTACTTAGCCCACCTATGCCGTGCTGTGGACGTTGTTTGCCTTGGTCTCCCTCCTCCCAGCCCCTCACACCGAGAGCCAGCTGCCTCTGCTGGAAACCATCAATCCCAGCCCAGGAACAAAGCCAAAGTGCTGAGCCTGCCAAGGGGACTCAGCTGCAGAGATGGCTGCCACTGCCACCCTCCCTCATCCAGGCTGTGCTCTGTGCCAGGCAGAGCCACTGCTATTTTTTGGGAGGGCACCAGTGACCAACCCAATCTGCTCCAGGAGCTCCAGGGTCTTGGCCCCGGAACCCTCAGGTGAGTGACCATCACCCAAAGGGCTCCACTTACAGCACAGGAGGCACCGTGTTACAGCAGATCCTCACACCACAAAGGTGAACAGCAAAGCCCCCTAAGGATGGATCTTTGAGTGTGGTGCTTAAAGATGCGGAGGAACAGCAGTTGCCCTTGCAAAACAGACTAACACCTCCCCAAGCCCAACGGTGCCCAATCCAAATTACTTCAATAACAAATAACATTGGATTGAAAATTTCTTTAAATTTTTCAAAGACTGCCCCGCTACATGCCCAGATGCCCCCAAAATTTTTTTTAATGAGTCTATGTCCCAGAATCCTGGCACAACATGCCAACTGAACTGAAGTGGTATTTTTAGCTTTATTATCTAATTGTTGCAAAAGTGCAGTATTTTGGATGTTATGGGGAAAAGGGATGAAATGTAAATTGAGTCTGTTAAAAAAATTTCTTTTTATAGCACGACAGAGCATCACCATTCAGGTTGAAAGTGAGGTACCATGATAAGCATGTGGATGTGTATCTAGTTCTGACAACCTCACTCAACTTTTACCACATTCATGTGATTGTCAACACAAAAAGAAGCTCGGAAACTTGGAAATATTTGTAGGCCAAAGGGAGATGCCTGGGTGACCACACCAGATCAGGCATGTGGTACAGCAGACACCAAGGCTTGCTGTTGGGTTTTTTTAGTTATATGGAATAACCAAGATACATTTTTTTAAATAGCATATTCAGACCTTGAAACCTTCATTTTACTGGAGAGCAGAACTGCTTCTCCATTTTGCAAACCATCAGTAGTGTGAAAAACAAAAACAGGCAGAAGGAACATGTTGCTGGCTCCTCTTTACCCATCTCCCCCAAATTTAGCTAAATCTGACCCAATTCCAACTTAACCGTGTTACTCTGTGCTAAGAAATCAAAGCACTGAGAAATCAAAGTGAGCCAAGGCAGTGCAACATGTTACAATAAATTACTGGTTATCAGAAGTGACGTGACCCTCTGTACACACAGGTGCCACAGGCACAGTCCAGAAGGGCACATCCAGGAGGACAGACACAAAACCTACTTTGGAGGCTGCTTTTTGCCTCCAAGTTCTCACAGGTTTGTTTTTGAGCACCAAGCCAAACCCATCCCACTAGAAAAAGAGGATCCTGTCTGTATCTATTATGCATGCAGCACCCTGAGGTCTTACTCCTCTCTCCTAACAATGATTTTAGAGAAACAGATTAATCTCTGACTCTGCACTGGTTTTGTTCTTAGCCTGACTAAGGAATAAGCATTAAAAAAATGTTTTGTATAAATCTACTGTACCAGTGCTCTTATTTCACTTCCAGGCCATTTTTTTCCAAAACCAAGCATCAAATGCAAAAGAGAAACCATAAGAGAGATCAGCATTTTGAGTAGAAACAGAGAATGAGAGTGATATCCTTCAGAAGAGATCAGCTCCTGTGCTTAAGGCATGTACGGCATTCCCAGCCACAGAGTGCTTGCCTGATTGGCACCCAAAAACACTGCCAGCCTTCCACAAGAGGCTACAACAGGAAACAAAACAAACAGGGACACAGGCAGAGGCGCGAGGGGAGCAGACAGGAAAAAAACAGCTTGGAGAAAGTTGCGAGGGAAATGCAGACAGAGAAACAAAAACAATGAAAGCAGGGAGGAAGAGCAGCAGCAGAGGAAGCAGAGCTGGGGGTGGAAATGAGCTTTTCTCACTCCTCCCTGCAGCCTTGGGAGCCACAGACCACACCTGACCACATGGCTTCATTTTCTATGCTGAAGAAGCCAACTCGACCAGTCACAGCAATGTGAAACTTCACAGTAGGGAGGAGGGCGGGTTTTTTTGTTGTTTGTGTTTTTAAGACTTCTTTAAAAGGCATGACAGTCCCAGGGAAGAAACCAGAAGGCAAAGGTGCCACTTGCGTTAGCACAAGGAAGCTGAACGGGCGCAGAACCTGAGCACAGTCAGTACCCACACACAGCATCCCACTGCCCAGGTCCCTCACAGCCCTCCTGCTCCCACCACAGCCCTGCACAAAGTCCTGGCTGATGCAGCTGGGGTTCCCCAGGGAAGGAGGGGAGCCAGTACCTTTCATTGCCCGGCTGGAACTCGGAGAGCAGGGACGGCCTCCGCCGCTGCGGCTGCATGATAGACCCCGGAGGGAGGTGGGAAGCGAAATCCCTGGAATGATGCTGGTACTCCAACAGTGCAACGTCCTGCAGAAACAAACACAGAAGTGCTCATTAGGCTGGTGGGAACTTCCAAGCACGCACAGAACCCTGACAACTCAAAAAAACCCATGCTGAAATTCCTCCTTTGAAGCACTGGGTGCTGGGCCACAAAGCTCAGTGCTCTTCCCTTCCCAAAAGGTTCCCAGTAATTCCCAGAGCCGTATTGTGTGGGGATGGTAGCTCAGCCCCCCGTCCAACATGGCTGTGGGCAGGCTGGCTCCTGAGAAGGGACCTCAGTAATACCAGCCCAGCTACTGAGCACCCACACAAAGGTTTCTGGCATCCAAGCAGTCCTGATGACAAATGCAAATCTGAGAGGAAGAACAGGTAGAAACAAAACTAAAAGTCACAGGATGTTTTCAGCTTCAATAATTCACACAGCAGCACAGAGAAAGAAAAAAGGGGGGGAAAAAAGACAGAAGAGAAATCACAAATGTTATCCTGAGAGTGTGCCTTTAAACACAGCTCCCCTGGGCTGAGCTCAAGGGGTTTGAAAGGACAGTTTGCTACTTATTATGTGTACGTCCCTTTTGTTCCTTGACCCTTGGAGAGTACAGTACAGTATGTTCCTGATTTTAATTAAATAAGAAGCTCTCCTGCTCTGTGCCACAGACTGATTCCAGCAACAGTATTTTAGCAGCTACATTCAACCGCTATTTTTTATTTGCAGATAGATACTTGACCAGCAGACTAATCATCTAATTAACTAAGACCTTCAGCAATGGCATGGAAAGCCCTGTCACAGAATACCCTGGAAAAACTGACATACATTTATGTTATAAGAACCAATTCCTCCTGGGAGGCTATTTTTGAACAGTTCTCAATTGAAACAAGAAAGCTCCAACTCCATCGAAAAGAAAAAAATAAATTTCAGGATGAAAAAAAACATTCAGTAAATAAGATACCGCATGCGTGCAGCTGATGTGGGCAGAGCATCTCAGCCCCAACGGCTGCAACAGGAATTATGAGATCAGATGTAGTGAAGACCAACATGCTCCAGCACTAGGGAAGCTGGGGAGTTGCCCCAGCAAGGTGCATGGCAGGCAAAGAAAGGAATCAGGAGTTTAAACAGCAACAACCTGTGCCTGGAGATCCCACCTCCCAGGCTGGGAATGAACAAATTAGCCCAGCACTACATGTCACGCTCCCCTCCAGCCAGTTGTGGAGTAGAAGGGATTATGATGGCCCTACATCTTTGACCATCAGAGGGTAAAATGACATGTTCACATAGAAGCTTTTCTGGAAAGCCAAGAAGAAAAACAGAAATTGTAAGCACTCGGCCCAGGGGAGCCAAGAAAAGCAGATCCCCTACTCTACATCCAGCCTCTCCTGTACAAAAGCTGAAAAGAGCAAATATCAAAGGGAGGAGGAAGGGGAATTGTGGTGTCCGATGGCCACCACTTCTCCTTGTGCCTAGAAAGCTGCACCACTTTTTGGAATCGAGTTCATTTCTCCCCATCCTCAGGCAATAGTGTGGTGCTGCTCCCTTTCTGTTCTGACCAATCTTGGGAATCATGAGGAAAAAGCCTCATCCAGAGGCTGGCTGTCTCAGAGCTCAGCCTCTGGGACAAGGGGTGTCTGCAGACAGGTTCTTGTGACATAAGGCATGAGTGGGACAGCATCTCCTCATCCTCACAGGGATGTTCCACTTCTGCTGTAAATCCAGGTGTTGAGGGAGGACGCTACCCTGTGTAGCTGCTTTTCCTTCAGCTCTAGAGTCCATCCATGCAGGAGGCCATGGAGGGGCTGCAGGACAGAACATGCCATCGGTCCAACCACAGATGGGACAAACGCAGACATCTGGAGTGAAGGAGCCCATCAGCTCTTACAGCCCCAGCCAAAGCAGAATCCCTGCCTACGACAAGCTTCCCCACACTCACACTTGTCCTGGTTTTGAATTAAAAATAAATAATTAAATAGAAGAGTGATGCAGCTCCTGACATCCACCTACAAAACAAACACATCGTGTCTGGGAAGATACACCAATAGGCCCAAAATCAGGACCGTCACCTTCTGTGGGCGTATAAACAAGAATTACCTGTCTGGGAGGCTCAAAGGCTGTGCCCTTGAGAAAAAAAAAATAAAAAGGCTCTTGCATGTCCCAAGAACCATCTGTTTTTCCTTTTCCCCCGGCCCACACTCAGCTGAGCTTTGCCTTTTCCTCCTCTAACCCCATCAGAAAATGGCTGGTGGAGCTCAGAGCCTGCTGGTATGGCCTGAAGTGATGGGAAGCTCATTACACTGGCATATTAGCTCAGGACTGGGATGGCAGACGTGCCTCTCCGGCTTCCCCATGGAGGGCAAGGCCAGTGAGCACCAGCTCCTGCTTTTCCAGACATTGCCCAGCTCCCTCTGACCTGCTCCATGTTGCTCACATCCACGCTGGGTTTTACAAGAAGAAAACATCACCTTAAAATTAGCAAGGAGGATTAAAACTGACAAATTTTTGTGCCCTGTGATGAACTGTCAGAGGCACCACGGGAGCCCTGGCAGGACGTAGGTGGATTAATTGCTCAGAAAGCTCCTCTAGTAAATTGCACTGTGGGCTGGGACTGTGTTTTTCAAACTCAAGTGCCAGAAAGGTTCAGGAACCGCCTTCAAACTGCCTGGTGGACTTGGCAGCACGGGGGTAACAGTTGGACTTGACGATTCTATAGGTATTTTCCAACCTGAATGATTCAATGATTCAGAAGAGGCTTTAATTTTGTTTACCAGAATTTTAAAAATGCCTGCTGGGGAGGCACTTTGCTGCCAGCACAGCTGTACCTTCCACACACTGGCATAGACATGGGAGTAGTGCCCAGTGCATGCCACCTGAATTCCCCACCACCAAAACACACTAATGTGATTTAGCCCTGTCCTGACCTCAGATTTCTAGCACGGCCTTGGCACCTGCTCAAGGGCAGCTGTAAAACACCTGAAATAAAGGAACTCTGCAACCCCAAGCTACATGTCACTCCTTTTCCTCTCCGTTGTTTTGCTGGGTTTTGATCAATTCTATTTTTTCCTTTCCCTCTCTTTGCATCTCTTCCTGCCCTCTGCAAACCCTCCTCCCACCCCACAAATCTGCTGATGTGTCAGAGCACCTTTGCAGGATTTCATAAATTCAGTAAATGTCATGACATAGAAATGAAAGAAGCATTAAGACCATGGGTATTCAGGGGCTCTGGTACATCAACAGATTTGGGGGAGGAGGCCAGCACTAGCAGCACTGCTGAGGACAGACAGACACCAAGAGTGCCACAGTGCCATAAACCACATGGGCAGAGCAAGCCAGCACTAGGTCAATGTTTAGATAAATCAAATGCTTAAGACCCAAAAGCAGCCTCACTAAACACACTTCACACAGCAGACTGAAGAGGTACTTGGACCCACCCTGAGGTGCCAAAAATGTTCTTTGCTGCCAGCCAGGAAGGCTGGACACATCCGCCCTGATCCTGCATGGGGTGCTGGGTGGGGAAGACAGGGAAAGCACCTGCAGTCTCAAGGTCTTTTTGTGTTATTACTTGATTTAGGAGTGCCAAGAGCAGTGTTGCCATACCCTTCCTGGTAAATCCTCTGACCCTAAATAACCTGAGTCTACCAGGCTCATTTAGATTTGCTAATCAAACTGCCCTAAAGCCAGGAGCTTGAATGCATTATTACAGAAAAGCTCTCTAGCCCCATGGAAGGAAAAAAAAGCAGCTTTTCCCCCCCACCTTTAAAATTTTTTTAAAAGCTTTCGCCCTGCTGCCTTACATACCATAAAGTCTCCAGCAAAATCTTCTGCGTTGTCCCCGACCTCAGGATAACCCACACACTAAGCCAACAACTGCAGCCGCGCAGCCGCTCTGCCTCTCTCGCTTTCTGTTTTGGACACGTGCACTTGCTGGTGCGCTTCATTTCTCCTTCCCCCGCCTGCAGCTGCCCGGGTCCCTGCTGCCTGATCTCCAACGAGGAGGAAGAAAGGGAGGTCTGAGAGCAATGCTGGAAGCACCCCCAGGCACTGACCCACAGCACACAGCGCCAGACAATGCTATGCCACAGCCAACAGCGGCTTGGACCTTGCTCTCCCAGCTCCAGCACTGAGCACATACAGACAAGGCAGCTACTGACTGCTCCATCCAGATGGCCTTCCCACAGCTCCAAGAATTAGCCCCTGAGGAGAAGACCCCAGAGACATGAGGCCTGCAGAAAGGAAACCTGGAGCTGGTCTTGCAACAGAAAGGCGAACTGCTCCTCCTCTCTTTCTCCCACTAGCAGAAACACAAGTACAAACGCCCAGTGCTTCTGGCTTCCTTGGAAAACAGCTCTGGAGCAAACCCATGGAGACCTAGAATGCAGCCAGACGAGGACCTTCAGCACAGCTCAAGCAGCCCAACGCGTGAGATCGCTCCTGGTCGCTTACCGCCGAGAAAGCAACCGGGAGCTCCCCGACGAGTTTCGGTGCAAGACGGCTTCGCTTAAAAACCACCAGCTCTTGTTTTGCCGTGACACCAAGGAGGAGCAGTCCGGGGTCAGCAACCACATCCGCCAGCTGAGCTGGCTCCCTGTCAGAGGGCAGCACCACTGGCACCGCAGCCGCCTCGAATCACGGCATCGGTGCAGGCAGCACCGCGCTTGCGGAGCGCCCCGGGCACAGGAGAGCTCACCCAGTGACAAGCCACTGCCCCACACTGTCCTTGTCACCTTTCACAGGCAGGCAAGCAGGCCAGGGTACTGCACATGCCACTTTGAGGAGCAAATCCCAGCTCCCTGCTACCTCCACCAAGGATTAGGGTTGCTCACTACAAGCTCACCCAGTGCTGTATTGCGAATAATTTGTACTTCTTAACAATGTGCTATTTCTGCTGAAACATTCCCAAGTGTTAAGCCCCAACAAGGCCAATTAATAATGGTATGGTGCAAATAGTGAGCAGAAAACAATGCCAAATCATCCCTATTTTTTTCACTTCTCATGAACTGTCCCTTATCTAATCTCACAAGGGGATGCCTGGCCTGTTCGTGCTGCTCGTGAGCAGCTCATGGGTTGTTCTGTGAACTCCTGTTAACCACAGGGGAAGTGAAGGGTGATGTCAGGGGGCTAGTCCCCCCCCCCAGGCTGGGGCACTGGTGGCACACAGAGCCACAGCTGGGCACTTTTTTACAGCTGCTGCTCAGTTATGTCCCACATGTCCCAGAGTAGCCCAACATGGTATCAAGACTTAACCACACAGCCTTGAACTGCAGAGCCACCCCATCCCACTGGGAAGCACATGGCAGGCTGAGCTTCCTGCATCTCCAGGAGCACACAGCCAGCATGGAGCAACATATCCCAATTTGGAACCTGCCAGGGCCTTGGACCATCCAGCAAATAATTTGTGCAATAAGCTGCTGCTCGAGCCCCTCGGTGCAAGTTGGGCTTGCAACCAGTGCTACCCACAAGCCAGGCAGACCAGCTCTCCAGCCTGAGGTGACCAAAGCAGCACAGCCTCCGCTCTTGTGGCTTTGCTGGAGACAGGGGATGCTCCCACCCCTGCTCTGCACACCCTCAGCTTTGGAAAAAGAAGTTGCTTTAAATCTCTTTCTGCCAGCAGCGAGCGTGACCTATTTTAGCAATAAAAGGAAAAGCTCTCTGGTGCCTGGATACCCCTTGGCACTGGCAGCACAGCACTTGCTCATCAGACCGAGAAATGCACTTTTTAGCCTTCGCCTGGAGAAATTTTTTTCCCAAAGCTGATTCTCAAAGGTAAGAGGAAGGGGGAAGGTTTGGGAGGAACCAGGGTGGTAGCAGAGCTGTCACTGCATGAGGTCCAGCAGCTCAGGCTGCATGGGGACCAGCGTGGCCCATCGTCCTCAGCCTTCCCAGAGGAGCCATCCTCTGCTGCTGAAAACCTCTACTCAAGTGCAAAGGAGGTGATTATTGATCCAAACAGGTTGTCCACAAGCACAGTGCTGTCTGCCCAACTTCCTCCCAAAACCCTGGGAGGAGTTCACTGCAGACTTAAGAGAAAAAATACTGACATAAACTATACAATAACTTCTCCACAATCAGCTCCACTGTTGAAGATAAGGTCAGTAATAAAAACCTGGCTGAATACATGCATTTTTATCTTGCCTACGGGGATATAACATGTGCTGAAAAGACAAATGCCCTTATTGTTCTGACGGTCTCATTGCCATCCATCTCTCAGAAGCTGCTGACTTGGCCTTTTGTTTTAGGAGGTGACCACACTGCGCGTGGCCCCTTCTTGGAAAGCACTGATTCCTGCTGCCACCCCTGCACTGAGGCCAGGGCTGCTGCCAGCCCCGTTAGTGTCTGCACCAGCTGCACAGCACTGCATCCTTCCCCATGCCCGCTCCCCGCCTCTCCAGCAAACCAGGGCTGTCAGTGGCACTTGGCTGTCCCGTCTGAATGTGCCATTCATGGAGAAGTCACGTCTCGGTGAGGGCAGCTCTCAGCTGTTGTGGCTCCCCAGTCATCTGACCGGTGCCGGGTGCTGGAGCCAGCCGCCAGCCCTCTCCCCAGCAGCCAGAGGTGCCCGCAGAGCAGCAGCACATCCATAACAGAGCTGCTTTTGAGCCTCTCTCCATCACAAGACTTTTGTCCCAGTCGCATCCAGGCGCCTTTGAGCCCGGAATGACCCGTCTGCCCTTCCTCCATCCCCTGGTGCTCTGCTTCCTGATGCCATGAACATCCATTCAGCGTGAGCAGCAGCTCCCTTCATACAACAAACCCAAACTTTCCACCCTAAAAGCACCAAGTCACTTTGTTCATCGTCACATCTCTTTTGCAGTGCAGTCCCCCACCATCTCCTACCACACTTGCTCCCATACAACACCTCTCTGCAGGTCATCTTTCCACATCCCTTATTTAGCTCTCTCCTACTGCTCCTTACACCTCCATAGCAAATCCTTTACATGCTCAGTATTTTGAATAAATGCTGTCACAATGACAACCACCAAGTCCCTAGTCTTGCAGAAGGTGCCTCCAGGGGCTGGTGGGCAGCAGGATCAGAGTCAGGCCTGAAGTGCAGGAATTGCTCCAAAAGTGGCTTTAGTGGGTCTCCACCTTTGCCAAACCACATACCCAGCAAAAGTTCTTTCTTCCCCTGTAGATTTACAATCTTGAGATCAAACAAAAGCAAAGCATCACCTTCTGCATCAAATCATGTCCAAAAAGTGGATTAGGGAGCAACCACAGAAGTTTACAGTAGCTTGAAGCAAAAGAAGTGTTTTGGATAAAGGCTGTGTCTTAGGAAAAATGAGCTTTAAATACAAACTGCTGTAAGCCGACTCCTCCTTCCTGGCAATAGGAGGGAGACCCTAGGGCAGGGAATTAGGTGTCCTGTTCCTTCACCTCTGTGCTCTCCCAGTCCCACAGCAGAAAGCCAATTTTCCCAAATCCACCACCAAGCTGCTAAGAGCTAATGCAACCCGTCACTGCAAAGGTACTCAAGAGAGACTGCGCTGAGTTCTCGTGACACACCTGATCAGAGTCAGTATTTCAAAGATATGTCTTTTATTTTCAACTCATTCCTTAGAACATTAGCTGGAGCCCCGCAGGCAGAATTCAGGATGCCCCTCACTCAGCTGGTAGCAGGAGCCTGTTCCTTGCACTTCTGTTCTGCAAGCTCCTGGAGTCCCCACACAGACTGGCATTTTGCTCCCAGGAGATAATAGCGTGAGTAACTATTCCAAGGAAAACCAACACAGCAGCAGTAATGCAAAATACACTGCCCCTCTGCAGGCTTACCTGGCATTGCTGTGCCACACTGACCATGTCACTGTGGAGAGCAGCGAGCTCCTGCCATCCCCAGAGCTTGTGTCTCCTGACAGCACCTTCCGCGGCAGGACACTGGGTTTCGCTCGCCCTGCTCAAACTGATGAGAGGAGGAGTCTGGGCAGGGAAGGCACTCGATTCCCCCCAGGCCACCTTTTGGCTGGGACACCAAATCAACACGCAAGTTTGCACCAACCTCTTGTCTCTGGTTCAGACAGACAAGGAAGTTATTTATCAAGGGCCAAACCAAACGAGTGATCGGCCGGGACACTCCTGCACAAGGGCTGTTTTGCAAATGGGGAGCTTAATGAAGGAACTACTGAGCTGTTCCCAGGGAGGAGAGGTGGCATGGGGAAAGCATAAAGGTCTCAAAGCTGCAGCAGAGCAGCTGAGGGGGGCTTAAGTTCACCTTTCCATCCCAGCTGAAGCCACGTGCTGGGAATGGGGGCAAACAGCAGGAAGGAGGCAAACCAAGCACCTCTTGTTTTGTAGGGAGGGAAAAGTGCTTATGATGGTGATTCATGTGACAGTGGAGCACCACTTTCATATGAATGTGCACACACCCCCATCATACCAATCCCCAAACCTGTTTAGCATCTCTAGTAGATAAAACACTTAAAGCACCCTAAAAGCAGAAGCTATTTTGTCACAAAGGTTGCAGCATGAGGACACTTCGTGCGCCCTGACCCTCACCATCTCCTGCAGCTGATACCACCCTCCTGAAAAGCCCATCCTGCATCTGAAACCATGTCATTCCTGCCCAGAAATGTCAGGGCTCTAACAGGAGCAGGATGACTGGTAAGGAGGGCACAGCAAGAAACTGGATTCACATGGAAGGAAGAGAAGGGAACCCTTCTGTTCCCAGGGAATATTGATCACAAGGAAGCTTTAAAAGGAAAAGGGGACATGCACTACACAGGAAAATTGATCTGTTTACAGAAAATATCTGCAGGTTGCCTGAAAATGAATATCCTTCATGCGAAACTTTCCTTTGAGAGAGCATGAACTTCGGATACATTAGAAGGTTAAGAGTGTAAGTAATGTGTTTTTTCACCTTTAGCTAAAGGTCACGGAGCATTCAAACAATTCCTCTGTTTCCAAGCTGAACATGACAGAAGTCAACTACGCACACCAACATTATAGCTAATGAATATGGAAAACAGAAATGTTTTCCCTGCAGTTTGGCCAAGAACCACTCAGTGCCCTTAAGAAGAAACTGCTGATTATTGGTGATTTTAGTTTTACCTCAAGAAAGTCAAACAAACCAGAACCTTTTCACCAAGCTTCCCTTTAAAAGCACGCTCACTTGTCAACACTTTTTGCAAGTCATTTTCTAATAGGACAGAATAAATCCAGGGTCATTATAAAATATTGCACCACTTTCACATCCAGCCTCCCTGACAGCTGTTGGGACCAGATGTCTCTCAGTGAGAAGGAAGAGGAGGAGTACACCTGAATATGGCTGGGGACTTGCTTACCCTGTGGAAGAGCCTGTCTGCTGCATCATCCCCCAGAGCTCAGTCTGGGTCAGACCCATAGGTTCACAGCCCTGCCCAAAGCTGGCACTCAAGAGTGAAACCAGCCAACAAACATCCTCACTCAACCGGTACTCGATCTTCTCTGCCAGCTCCAAACTCAGCAGTAACTCATGGAACCTGCTGCTGGGAGGAGATGCCCATATGTACAAAGCATATTCTTGTTTGTTCACTTGAAATACGTATTTTTCCTCTTTTTATTGGATATCCCCTTGGGTTTTCTGTGATGGGAGAAGAAAAATGCCCAAGCTTGCTTCCACTGCCTGCTGCCCCTTCACGACATCCCCTCTCACTTGCCTCATCTGTGAAATCAAACAGCTGCAATCCTTTAAATCACTTTTCATAAAGTGTCTCCGAGCCTAAAATAATGTCACGGCTCATTTCTGAGCTCAGCATTCCTGCCGCGCCGCATTTCCCTGGGTGCGACCGTCACAGTTGGACTGTGATTATTTATTTATATTATAATAGCATTTACAGCCCTGCTGTGCTCAGCCCTGCACACGTGCCCAGGAGGTGACCCAGGGCGTTTCCACCACCAGGATAAGGATCCCTGAGCTGACGAATTCCCAGTTCTCAGGAAAGGATGTCTTGGAACGCAACAAACCAGAACCAAAATTTAATTAGATGCAAGACATGTTAGTGTCGGGTTGGTTTTGGCCTCTCTTGCTTTCTTCCAAACAAGCTCTCACTGTGCAAACACACCCCATGACAAAACTGACCTGGCCAAGACATGCAAGCAAATACCGCTGACTTTTAATATTAAACAGCACAGCAACTTCAAAGGAACTGGGCTCTCCTCTCCCAAGCAATCCCACCAGAGATCAGCTCCAGCCCCAGAGCCATGGCCAGGTTCCAGCTCATGGCGCCACCGAGCCAGAGACACGTGTTTGCAAACAGCTGAGAGCGGCGGGGCAGATCATGCAGGGACACGCTTCCAGAAACACTCCGCCTACCCTCCCAGGAGAGGCAAGGTGTGTTGGTTTGTGTGGGGCTGTCACGCTTCTGCTGAGAGGAGCCTTTTGGCTTTCCATCCGAAAAAATCTCGGTTTGCACCTCTCCTGCATCCAGACACCCAAAAGGTATCACATAACTTCGGGTGATTACATGTGGCTGTAAAAATAGCTTCTAGAAGCAAATGCCAGCAACTTCTTCCAACATTAATACAATAGAACAAAACCAGTGTTCACTGCAGCCGGGGAGCAGGGCAGGCTGGAGGAACCCCCAGCTCCGGCCCACTGTGAACAACTGCCCCGCTCAGCTCATCCTGCTGTTGGCAGCACTAAGGGGAAGAAGCTGGGATTTGCAGGAGAAAAGGGCTCAACACCCCAAGGCCAGGAGCCTTTTGCACTCTTTTAAAATCAGTCTCCACACTGCGGATTGAGGTTCCTTTGGTTTGTTTATAAACCACAGTTTTGCAACAACTGCAGATCATGCTCACCTGGTCACATCCTCCTCCAGCTCTGGTTTCTGATAGAAAGAGAACTGGGATTTTCTTTCTGAGACAAATGCTCTTGGTTCTGTTCCACCCCCCAAACAAACACGCTCGCACCGATGGAAGCAAAACTCCCATAAATCGAACCAGGTCAGCGTGTCTCATAGCCGGGATGAAAAGCTTCTTTGTGCAGCAGCACGCAGGCCCCGAGCGATGTAGATGAGCCAGCAAACACAGCCAAGAGCTCGTCCCGCGCCCTCCTTAACGTTTCTATTTCAAAGCCTTTCCAAACTCTAGCTCTGCTCCCTGTGCCACTCTGCTGAGGCCAGGCAAAGAGGGCAAATGAGGGAATTTCACCCCTTCACTGACACTTCATGGGTTTCCAGGCTCTGAAGTCAAACACTGAAACCAGCACAGACTGAACCTGACCATTCAGTAGCTGTCACTGTCAAAGGTACTCCCAGACAGAGTCTCCTCGATGACTTGTGTTACAGCCACCTTCCTGGCTGTGGCCACCTTGCTGTGACCCACCAAGAAGCGGCTCTGAAGAGCCTTGCAAGTGTGAGCCACACTCCAGCACCTAATAAGATTCCTTTAAGCAGCCTGAGCTGACTAAAGCTGTTCCACTAAGGACAGTTTCTTCTGTTAAGGGCTTAAACCTAAAACATTCACCCATGAGCAAGCACAGATGTGAGTGACATGGCACAGAAAGGAGAAGCTGGATCCAGGTGAATCAACCTCTGCAAGTTCTGGTACAGCCAAAAAAAAAAAAAAATCATCACCAGCTTATGCCCTGATCCAAGAGGAGAAAAGACTAGGGGTCAATGTAAGAGGGGGAAAAAAAACTGTGGAAGGATAAAATGGAAAGCTCAGCATCTCAGTTATTTTCTTGCTCCACAGGAGTGCCACATGAAGAGAGGCAGGTCTCCTGAACAGAGGGCAGGTTCACTGCCAACAGTTTGTCTGAGAACCAGAAGAGCTCTCCCATGGGCGTGAGGAGCAAGGACTGGGCTCGCAGGGAAGCAGTGAGCCCATATGCAGGAGAGGATGGTCATTCCTTTTGATTCAGGGCCAAGGAAAGGCCATGCAGAAGAGGCTTGGAGGCTATGTGCTCCTGCTCCACACAAATGATCAACCTTCCCCTTTCCCCCCAGGCTGGATACTGCACCCAACCAAGGGTGGTCCTGCCAGGAGGACAAATGGACAGAGGTGCTCAGAAATGATGAGCTGGAGCCCACGAGCACTGCCACGGCAAGTGCCAGGAAAAGGCTGGAAAGGGAGAGAAAAACTGAAAGCGCCATATGGAGAAACAAAAGAGGATCCCACGAGAGAGGAACGATGAAATCCTGTACCACAGGCACGGAAACGGTCTGATTTCTGCGTAACAGCCACATCCGAGAGCGGCGCGGCTGAACCGCTGCCCAGCAGTGGGGACACGCCGGCGGCTCCCACCCCGCGCGTGGGTAGGGAAGGGAAGGGAAGGGAAGGCTTTGCCTTACCGCGTGTGGCCGGGCAATCTGAACCGGGTAGGACATGGCGTGTGGGGGGTAGCGCGGCTCGGCAGCGCGCCAGCTCTGCGTCACGGGCTGCGTCGATCCAGACATGTCGGAAGAGCAGGCGCGGCGGTCGCTGCTTCCAAATCGCCGACGAAAGGATTAGGAGAGCCGAGAGCTCCTCTTCATCATGTGTGTGCTCTCCACGTCACGCAATAGCTGGAAGGGAACAGGAAAGCAGCAGGTTAAAATTCAGTCAACCACAGTCCCATGTGACAACCGAACATCAGGCCTTGGGCGATCACCAAAACCTCACTGCCCTCGCAATTCCCCGGCAGCCTCGTCTTCCGCTTGGCAAACGCCACTGCCAAGTTTTTGCTGTAGATTACTTCTATCACAGGGAAGTCCAAATAAAAGATTTTCCCAAATCCATCCCACCCAATTTCCCTGGAAAGCCTTCCCCCAGCACCAGCAGGACTAGGCCAGCAAAATGCCAGCAATTTATTTGGGTCCTGTTGATCTGTGTCTCCAAGTCTCTTGGAGATGGGTATTTTCTGCAGGACAACTTAGTTTCCAAAGACACAATCTAGAGTTCTGGCATTTCAACACAAGGTCCCTCCCTAGCCCATCCCTTTCCACATCCACACTCTCACATGTCAGTGCCCTCCTTTCCAAGCTGTGGCCACTTTCAAAGCCCCCTGAGGTAAGCCCTGATCTATGCCAGGAGGGACACCAGGCACTGACCTCCCCTACAGCCATATCCATCCAAGAGGCTAAACTAAAAACCAGGACTAAAGCACGTCACACATCCAGAGCCACCTGATCAGCCCCTTCTGATCAAGACCAAGAGTCTGAGAAGACACCACAGCCCTGAGGGTATTTTCACAAACGCCCCTGCCACCCATGCTTTTTCTCCTGTACCACCTGTTGCAATTCCTATTGCAGCTGCAACATAATCAGGGAAACCAACAAAGTCAGAAGATACTCCTTGGCCCAAGGGGAGATTTACAAGCTACTGATTTTTATAGATACTTCATATAGTTTGCTCAGTGAGGATTTTAAGCCTCCTGGTTTTTGTATGGATTACAATGAAAAAGTAGCAAAGGTCTAAATGCTGCATTTCACTGCTGCCAGCTTGAGGTGCATTAACTATTATTCACATATTATTGGTTAGTTATACAAACCATAAATTCCCGCTGCTGCCTGAGCTCAGGAGATGCTACAAGGACTGATCCTAAGCAGGGAGAGCCTCAGCTCCCTGGGATCCATCCTCCATCCCACCCAATGCTGCGCACACTCGCTCATCTCCTGCTCGGTGCAGGTGCACGTTACATATAGACTTGTGCAAGGTTTTTTGGCAGCATCAAAATCTTCCATCAGCACATCAGGAGCAGCAGAGGAAGTTTCCAACGCCACAAGCTCCCAGCAGCCTCTCCCCACGCTCATGGTCTCTAAGCATGGGGAGCACAGCCAGTCCCAGCCAACGCAACTTCAACTGAAACAGCGGTTGGCGTGCACAAAAACCAAAAAGGGGTGGGAAAGGGGGGGGAAGAAAAAAAAAAAAAAAGAGGAAGTTTTTCTTTTTCTAATTTTTTCTCCTCCTGTGAGACCACAGATCAGCCCGTGCTGATAAACCCCTCGCTATCTGCTGCAGGCAGGCACAGGGCTGCCTCGCTGGTTTGCCGGCACTGACGCATCGATCACAGCCACAAATAAAACCAAACCAAGGCAACGGCCCCCGGCAGCCCAGGCACGATGAGCAGCCAGAGGAAAGCAGCCTAGGGAGGCTCCCTCATCCAGAGGTCAAATTTTACGAAAATCATATTTTTCAGCAAATCCCCATGAAGTCTAAGGATGACAGACACACAAAGACATTGCCATGCTCCTGCCGAGCGTCAGGTGGAACTCTTTGGAAATAGGTATTTTGCCAAGTGATGTGTGGAAAAACACACAGCAAGGTTTAGCTCTCAAGGTATGGAGCAGAGAGACAGCCATGTCTTTCCTGCTTTTGGCTCACTCCATGCACAGGAGCTGGGATTCCCCCCAGCCCTGCACCCACACATCCCTGCCGAGCCCTGGGGCACCTTACCTGCCACCCCAGGGAAGCACCGGTGGCCTGGGAGCAGCCTGACTCTCATCCCAGATAAGAAAGCCTCCCCATGCAAGAGCCTGGCGTGCTCAGTGCAATCCACCCTGGGCAGGAAAGCCCCTGAGTAAGTGGGGGAATTCAGAGGCACCCAGAAGACACGTATTTATACTTCCAGTATGACTGTCCCACTTCCCCTCACGCTTCCGACTGGATGGGATTTTAATCACCAATTCCCACCCAAAGCTGGGGGCTGTGCCAGGAGCACGTGGTTCAAAACCCTCTCTGCTCACCCTCCAGGGACACACCAGCACCCTCCCAGGAGACACGAGCACCTTTCCAGCCCTCCTGCAGCCCGTGTGTTTCTCAAGGGGCAAACCCTCCCTGCAGCTGCCAAGGACACGTGCACGGGGCTCTCAAGGGCTCCAAAAGCTCGCTGGGATCTGCAGTAATTTAAGGTACTTTCCTAATAACGGATTCCAACTCGGACATTTTGGCTTGCAGCCACCTACGAGTTAATTAGCACATGTAAATATAAACACACACACAGACACACACACACACACACACACACTCTCTCACAGAGACACACACACACTTCCAGCTGGGGGCCCAGATTCCTTGGCAGCTTTCAACAAGCCAAGGCTTCCCTGGAAGCTCAGCAGGTAGACCTGACCACACCAAGCCAGCTGACTACAGTAAAAGAAACAGAATGGTTTTTCTTTTTTTAACTCTTCAGATCAGAAGTTAGGCTTAAAACTCAGCACCATGTGCAAAGCCACATGGTATCAAGCTCTAAAACAGTTCAAAAGCTTTTTTGCCTCTGTCTGTGCAACCAAAACAAAGTTAACTGTCTGCTAGAGGGCTACAGACACAGGATGAACTTACAGGGGCCAACAAAACCATCCTGCACCGAGTCACAGTGTCTGCCAGCCATGCCCTGCACTAATCACACAATAGAAAGAACACAAAAGGGATTTTTCCTTAACAAGGGCAGCAAACCACCTCTGTCTCCACTAAGGCTTCTTGTTAGAAGCCCTGGAAAAACAAGAGCGCTTGCAAACAGGCAAAGAAGCACTGCCCAGGCATTTCCACACCTGCAAACAGCAGGTCACCAGCAAGATCTCAGTGCAAGCCCGAGGCCCTGGATGTTTCCACCACAGAAGGACTGTGGCCCGGAGCCAAATGAGGCCACCAAAGCACTGAGGCAGCTCCAGAAATGCCATCACCTCAGATCCCATTTTTACACTCCATATGCCCATCCCAGCACTGCTCCAGGGAGGAGGGTCCATGACCAGCTGGCAACAAGGCTGTGGGTGCTGCCACTGGGGAGTAAAGTAGGAGCACAACATTGTGCTGGGGATGTACTGGTGCCACTTCAGAGCTGGGTGCAGCTGGGACACTGCTTGGCCACCTATTCCCAGCAGAAGACACTGGGATGCCTTCTCCTCCCCAACCCTTTAATAATTATTTTTAAGAGAGGAACACAAACAATAGAAGCAGATTAATGGAAATAGGAGAGAGAGTGCAGCCAGGCTCTTTAAATCTTGAAAATCAAACTGTTTGGTTCCTACTTTTCTCAACTGATTTTGATGAGGAACAGACATTGTCTCACAGGAAAAGTATTTCCCCCCCAGTTGGAGTCTCCATCCGAGACTGTTTTACCCACAGACCTGTGTTAGCCATTACAGCACTAGGTATGAAGAGATTTATGGTCTCTGATTAGGAACAGGAGAAAGCTGGAGGTTACAAGCAAACCCAGAATCAGGCCTACAACATGAATCTGCAGACGAGGCAAGAGACCACGGAACCTCCTAAACCCATTTATTTCCACCTGTTGGGAGACCCTCAGGATTTTGCCCTGCTGCTGAAAACTACCCCCATCCTCCCCCTGCCACCACCCTGCTTCCCTCTTTTTCCTCTTCATGTGCCATTTACTGTCTAAAATTGTTTTCCCATCACCTGTTCTCCCAATTCACACCATGAAAGGAGACTACAAGCCACTGCAAGTTGCTGCAGGCTGGCCCACACGTCAAGGAGCTCTGCCCGCACGCCCAGCTATCCCAGTGCCTGCCAGCTCCCAGCAGCATCCCCAGCTCGGGCACAGCCCGTGCTAATGGGGTGCACAGCACTGGGCCAAGCACATTCACATCCAGACCAAGAGACGGGCACGGACAAGTCCACAACACTCTGCAGTCATCTACGGATTCCCAGCCAACAGCACCTGGACACAGAGCTGCACAGCTCCGTGCCGGGCCTTCGGCGCAGCTCCCGACCACGGCGAAGCACGCGCTGATACAGTCAGGACCCTGCTAAAACACCACAGGTTTAAAATAAGAGTTTGCAATTAAATCCAGTTGCAAAAATTTTAATTAACTTCATTGAACATACTTGTTGCTCTTCAAAGTTAGAGCCAACCCTCCCAATCAGCTCCGGACTCCTCAGGGAGAGCAGGATTCCCAGGCGAGGTCCCTGGCTTTGCTGACACAGTACAAACGTGGGCCAGTTGCTGTAATTACCCTGTGCCTTAGTTCATCTGTCTGAATAGGTGAGAACAACAAGACACTCCCAGCTCACAGAAAATACCGGTTCATCCGTGCTCTGAAGAGGTATAAAGATCCCAATGAAAACACATGGCTCAAGTTCAAAATACACTTTATTTTTTTTAAAGCAAGGACATGCTGAAATAAGGTTAACAGAATATTTTGTTTCTTAAGTCCACAGTAATGTTACTCAACTTGTGGTCTACGGATCATGGATGGTCTATAGAAGACGTTAGGAGGCAGCCCACAAAATGACTGCAAAAGACCTTATTAAAAGGCAACGACTACTACCACCACACCATGCAGACAAGACAAATAAGAAAAATGCTGCTGGCACTCACCAGTGCATTTAACTGAAGAGTATTGACAACAAAGCCCATGTTTAATTACATTAAATGATGCAGTTTTTGGAAAAAACAACAAAGTTGTCTTTAATCAAATGCTAAATACATGACAATTTTCCTCCTCAAACAAGAAATAAAAGGTATATATCCTCCAGTCAACTCGGGTAGTTTGAAATAAAAATTAGGGAGACTTTTGTTAATAATGCTTAATTAATACCGAGCTATAACATCTAACTCCAAGAGTCCAACCAACCATGATGCTTAAAAAAAACCAGCACCCACTTATGTGTGGCACAGAAGAGCGTACTGCCCGTCAGCCACCGTCCCACTGATGTGCTGTACAGCTCTAGATCAAAACCAGACCTGAAAAGTAGCTAAGAGATTTACCCAGCCTTGCTTTAAAGGACGAGTGGAAGCAAAAACAATTAAGATGCAATGAAAATGAGTAGAGAGACGCTCCTGAGAAATGCACCACAACGTAACGTTAATGGATATGTCTAATCAATATGTGCATGAAATTTTCTTGGAAGACAGTTGACATTATACACAAATATTTGTATGTACTGTATCTATTAAGTCCTTTCAAGAGGAAAGCAGGCCGTCTGCCATAATTTTAGGGCTCTATTCAGAATAACAAAGATGACTATGTCAGTGTCTGCAGCCCAGGAATCCACGGTAATCACAGCAGAGCACAGAGGTTTTACACTAACATTGCAGCACAGGGTCAACAGGAAAGATCAGGCACATCCTGAGCACCACGGCATAGAGCAGAAGTTATTTCAACCCCAAGGGTCGAGGCATGTACCTGCATGTGATCCTAAAGCATTTTTCTTGCTTTGGAGGACTACAAAAGCCAAGCCAGGCTGGTAGCACCCTGCACGTGATGGTCAGACCCTGCAGTTCCTGAGGTGTCCCTCCAGCAGCAGGACCCATTCCCCAGCTGACATGCTGGCAGCAGCCCTCCTCCCTCTTCTCTTTTGTCCAGATGACTTTTGAACTAGATTTTTTCCTTGCCTGACCGACGGTGTGGACACACAAGCAATTACGGCAGCAGATCTGGGGGAAGAAGGGGCCTGCAGCACCATGACAGAGCTGCTCAGAGCAGGGTGTTACCCTTGTACGAAGGTACAACCAGTCCCTAAGGCTATGGAGGGGATGGCAGAAGCTCAAGAGCTGAAGTCTCCCATCCTGGTTTGCTGTCTCATAGCTGGAAACCTCCAGGCCGCATCAGCTCTCCCACCATGGTACAGCTCCACGCAGAACCGGTTCCTATCCCTGATGAAAGACGACTTCACTGTCCCGTTCCTATCGCTGCCCAAAGCCACAAAGCAGGATTTGCCACTTGCATTTCTCCTTTTCCATCTTTCCAAGCTATTTTCGGCACAGGACCCACGTTTAGCTCTGCCCCGAGATAACCTTTGCCGGCATTCGTGTACAGATCTTGGCACTGCAGCAGTGCGGAGCAAGGTCAGAGGGTTGGGTTTTGCCAGCCCCACTCCTGGTTGTGTTTCGAAAGGCAGGTTTGCCAGATCGGCTGCTTTCAGCAGCAGCGCGACACTGGCCTGGTGCTTCTGGAAAGGACATGCTGACTGTGCACTGTGATTCCTGCCCCTGAAAACCCTCACTCAGACCCCAAACCTCAGTAGGAGAACGTGGTTCCCTGGGAGCAGATGAGACATCTGCACACCCGCCCCACCACAGACACCCCTTGTCAGGGGAGCACTTGCAGTGGATTTCACACACTTTAAGTACATCTCAGCCCTCGGCAAAGGGGCTGCAAGTGACCTTGTGATGGCTCCCAGAGGGACATGTATGTGCTTAAATGAACAAGACTGACCCATTTCTCTTTGCAGGAGCACTCAGCCATCACTCCCCAGTTGCAGGGACATTGTCTTATTAAAATGCACGAGCCACACACCAAGTGCTGGCCTGGCCACAGCTCCAGCCTCAGGTCAGCACCAACGTCTGAGTCTCTGCTTTTCAAATCCTGCCACAACATGCTTCTTTTCCTCTAATTTCCCTACTCCCATTATTGCATTTTCCCCTTCTAATCAATTTTTTAAAAAGTAAGCACCTCCTGATTTTGCAGTTGAGACTGCAAAACCACGCAGACAACCCGTGGCTCTTTGGACAGCGAGTTTGTCAGCAGGGAGCTGCTCTTGTTATGCAACAGCATCGTTGGTCCCTGTGCCAGGGCACCCATGGCCCTGCAAACCCATTCCCATGCTGCTCTGCTGGGAAGTGGAGAGAGCCGGCACGCACACGGCCACACGCAACCCACTGCTACTGACTGGCAGCTGCAGCCTAAATGCCCAAAAGGGACACTTCAAATAATTAAAGATAGTGACAAGGAACAGTGAAACAGAAACCCACACGAAAAGAAAAAGGGGAGGTGGGATTTGGATCCATGCACGGGCCATTCGTGGAACAAAGGAGTTATTTTAAGTCTGGGCTGGAAATAGAAAACAAATTAGACCATGCGAGGCCTTTGTTGAAGATGATCTGCAAAGACAAATGGAAATGCCCAGAGAGCAAATTAAAAAAAAACTAAACATGAAACCACTCGGGCACTGGGACTGCAAAGGGAAACAGGGCAGGGGACTGAGGGAGGAAAGGAAAGGAGTGACAGTCAGATGGCCAGAGCGCAGATTAAGCAGCCAGAAAAGGAGACAGATAAGAAAACCAGTGCAGGACAGCAAAAGCAAACCAACAGAAGTGACTGGTAAAACCCCAGGGATGGAAAAAACACTGAAAATGCCCCATTTTGTGATGGAAGCCCAGCCCAAAGTTCCAGATACAGAAATGTAGGAGCTGAAACTAAAAAACACATCTGTTGGGGCAAGATGGGCTGTGCAAAGGAACAAAGCAAGCTCTCCTCCAGCCTACAATGCTGCAATATTCACCCTGCACTGCCACATCCACCAGGGATGGGATCCAGGCAATTTTAACCATGGGGTACGAGTAGACAGCCTGTTCCAGGGCAAAGTTCCTTCTCTTCCCACTCCCAGACCCCATTTCTCTCCTGCCTCTTCCCTGCAAACACTGTACAACATCCTTCCTACTTAGCTACTCCCTCTTACATTAAACATGGGCTTAAATACTGTGACTGTTACGCAGTTCTAATCTCAGTTGAATAAACACACACCAACAGCCTTGAATCAAGAAAAAAGCACGCAATTCCTTGCCATTGTGCAATAATGGTACAGTAACCGTGTGGCTATTTCAGCCACGCTCCCAAGTACATTAAACAGCACATTAACAACCGTCACTGTAACAACACATCACCACTGCGCCCACTTGCAGCTCCCAGGAGTCAACCTAAACCCCAGACTATCCAGATAAACAAGGCTTTTAAAATGCAAGGCAGGTTACAAAGCACCTGCGAGATTTATTTATATATTTTGTACAGAACACACTGCTCATTTGATTTTCAAACCCTTCAGTTCATGTTGCTAAAGAGACAGGTCCTCTGATGTCTTGGGCACGTTCATGAAAGCGAGGGGAGTCACTCCTCCAGATCCTTTTGTTGAACAAATTACTCAGCTCAGGAGTGACATTTTCAGTTATTTACATCCTGAATAAAGAAGGGAAGTTCATTTTCTGGAGTTCCTAAGATAAGTTCTTTGAGGTGGATTGTACCGCTAAACATTTTCTCCTTTCGCACGTTCCCAATTTCAAAGACGACAAAACATCTTTGCCTTCTAAATTATTCCTTTTCTTTCATGATCCTCTAATGATTCAGGAGTCTAAACTTCACACGAGGATCTTTGAAGAGCACCAACTGCCAACATAAAAGCTGAACTATTGTGACAAACTGCACAATTTAATACCTCCCTAGGAAGACACGTGCAAAGGAACCGAATTACCCTAGGGATCCGAAACGAAGCCTGCAAATAAATTAAATGACCTGTAAACCAAGGTACTCAAAAATATATGAGATGCTATGCAGCTGTGCCATAAAATATCACTAAAGGAGGGAGTCGTTTGGGAGCAGAGCTGTTTTAAACTAACCCATTTCACTCCGGGTTTGCACTGCAGTCACTACACATAACCCAGCACATCGCTGCACCCCAGACTCCAGATGGGAACTGAAGTAATGCTCCCTCAATTGCTTGTGATGGTCTGTCAAATACTAGCTCTGAACCCTCCCCTAGGCCTTCCTCCTAACATCCCCCAGGTAATTACTAGCAGATAGAGTCAGTTTTCAGCCCAGGTTAATAACTGAATTCTAGCTATTTGTTCCTGCACGTTGCTGCTGCTTTCATTTCTCCCCAGGAAAACTGATGAGAAGTTCTGGCTTGCTGGTGGCCCAGCGAAAGGAGCTGCTCATTAGTTCACTGCAGATCAGTCGGAGAGACAGGTCTAAGCGGTAGGAGCCATTAATTGGGTACATTCTGCTTTCCTTGTCCAGGTAATTAATAGCTTCTAGACAGAAAGTCAAAGCCTCTCTAGAGGCACAAAAAAACCCCTCAAACGTTTGCATACAATGTCCAGCACCTCTCAGAATGCCGGACAATTGGCAGCGAGGGAAGGGGGGCAAGAGAACATCACCTCCACCTCCTCCTCCATCCCCTTCTCAAATACCCCGTACACAAACCACAGCCCAGTGCAGCCAAACCATTCTGCATCCACAGGGGAGTCTTACCCTGAAAAGAAGGAAAAGCTTGCACAGCTCCAGCTCTCTCCAGCTTCTCTCCAAGGCAAACGGCACTTTGCAGGAGCCAAGCTTTGGGTTATGTTTCTACAGACAGTCTTACAAAACAGATGGGGATTCCTGATGTGTTTAATAACTGAACCCGCACAAGTGGGCAAACGGGATTTCAGTGCTTCCCTGCCAAGCTCAGTCCTGCTGACAACAAGCTGTCCAAAGCTGTCAGTCAGAGCCCAGCAGACCAGGAGTCCTGCCTTGCTGATCAGGACTCTTCTCAAGCTGCAGCCTGGTCATACCCTTTGTCATTTGTCTCTCCCGAGCTCAGAGCAATGGTTTTCAGCCTGTCATTTACAGGCTTCTGGGAGCCTGTGGAATAGTTCGAAGGAGTCCTTGAAAGGTGACTGAAATCCATGCTACACAGATGAGACATCTTGAATGGTTTGCTCTTCCATGCAGAAGCCCTGAGTGCCAGTGAGACAGGGCCAGAAGACTCTGGTCTCCCTGCCCTGTTGTATGGGAGCAAGGAGAGAGTTTTGCCTTGTTTGCTGGCAAAATGCCCAGTCCCTAGGCTATCAGTCCAACCTGTTTAGCAATTGCTGAACTCAAAGCTATTTATTAATAATATTTAATAACTACTTAAAAAAAAAAAAAAACAAAAAACAAAAACCAACCAACCAACCAAACAAAAAAACCAAAACACCTCAGCTGCCAACATCAAGCTCTTCTCAAGATGAGTCACTGGCCCAATTCACTGCTGCTGCTGTGCAGGCACAAGCAGGTACCTCCCGTCCCCCTGCACCCACCTATCCTGGGGCAGAGGTTTCAGATGGTTCCTCACCCTCCAACCTTTCAGCCATGTAATAGAAACAAAGAAAACCACAAGGGAAACATCTGACACAAAGCAATCCTCCTCTGCTGGGCAGCACATCTCATGGGCAAAAAGCAGCTCTATCTCCGAGTCATTGAACTTGGACCAGCCTGGTCTGGACAAGAGCACTGGGAATGCTAGAGGAGGGAACAGCAGAGTCATAGTCCCAAGGTCAAAAACTGTTTTTGTAGAGCTATAGAAACAAATTATGGCATAATAATCTTTCCAGAGTCCATCTGGGAGGTACTTAAGGATGCTTCCCAGCACCTTTACGCACTGAGCTTGTAACCTTGATGAAGGCCTCAGATTTAAAGTAAGATTTAATTGCTGGTTACCTACAGAAAGAAAAGACATGGTATCCAAAATTGTCCCTGCTGAAGCAATGAGTTTCCCATGATATCAAGCTGACACAGGGATAACTAAGACGATTATCGTCCCCAAATCTCCATCACTTCTGCTTGGGCAGCTGAGCTGCTCATGAAACAACCACCCTTAACAGCTCTGGTATTTTAATGAGAGTAGCCAATAATGGCGGATTTCACTAAAAATAGCTGTGGTGCCTGTGAGGTCTCTGTACGATGGCACAGCACATGGCCTGCTGCTCTGTGGGAGCCCTACAACACACCCCCCCAAGCCCACACAGAGAACATGGATCCAACCAAGCCACCCCTGCCTGCTCTTCACACTTCGCCCAACCTTCACCACAGACTCTGCCCTCACAGAGAATCTTACTGTGGGAAAGACACTGGAAAACACACTCTCACAGGGAGAAAGCAGCACAGAAGTGAAGAGTTCATGGGAAAAAATAAAAAATTAAGCCCAAAGCTTCTTTTAAAATACCCAAGAGGCAGTAACAGCACTCCAGGTGTAAAGTTGATTCTGGTCAGCGTGTACATGTTCCTGGGGCTTAGTTGGATGGGAGGGTCCTTATTTGTCCACCTTCTGAGCTGCAATTCCAGAAGGATTCACATCAGCGAGTACCAATTACAACTCACCAGGCACAAACATGCCACTTCAAACTGTAAACACAGAAAGTTTCTGTATTTGGGATAACTCTCCAGTTTAAAGTTGTACAGGAATTTTTATGGATGAACATAACCCCCCTCACCTTCCTCCACGCTCCATGAAGCTCAGCTGCATGCTTTACCCAGGAAATTCAGTCTGCTTTAATACAAAACACTTGACCACAATTTCAACCGATGCAAGAACTGCCTACCCTGAAAAAGGAGCAATGCCATCCTCCCAACAGTTGGGAAATAGCATTCCTATGCAATCACTGCCAGACTCTCCCAGCACTTCCAGAGCCTCACAGCAGTAGCTCCACACAGCTCAGGAGTGCTGCCTTGCAGGACAGAGAAGACCCAGAGGTGGAGGGTTTTTGACTGACTTAAACAGGCAGGATAGGGAGCTCCTTAGTCCTCCTCCCACAATTCTGGTTTAAGGGGTGTGGAATGGCTTAATTATGCCCCTCAAGGCAGGAAGAAGTCACTTGTCTTTAAATACTCAGACTTTTATTGAGTTAACAAGTTTTAACAAGGTCAAGGCTTGAACGGTAAACTCTTACCCAAAGGGGAATTTGCTGTTTCCCCTCTTGCAATTCATTAATGTCCCCCACGGTTTATTTCTGAGCCCTGTGTTAAAGTTATAAACTTCACAGGCAGAGAAGAATCAAGAAAAAAATTTAAGCAGTCAGATGGGGTAAATAAACCTTCACTTTCTCCACCCTATCACAGTGTCCCAGAGAAGCACCTGGCACTCAAAGACAACACCCACACACCCACCCCTCCCCTTGGAGGGGGCTGCAGGCAGGGCACCTTCATCTCCTGCCACCTCCTGCCCAGCATAGGGGTGAGCTCTGGGAAACCCTCTCAGTTAAAATCACTGTGGTCTCTGCACTGTAAACAGCTGCAGAACAGCTGGTTGGGAACCAAACAATGAGCACAGGCCACCAGAGCCAACCCCTTCTCCCCTCATCTCCTATGGCATGACTGGTTGTCAACGAGTAGGAAATCTCCAGAAACAAGCATACAAATATTGCAGCAGATGCCAGAGGTAAGGAAACGAATACTGAACTGTTTGACAACATGGAAAGAGAAATATTAATTGCAGCCTTCCCCAAAACCACCTCCCTGCTCCCCAGCCCGAGCCTGAAAAAGGCTTCCCAGTTTTGTTTTTACATCAGCCACCCACAGGGCAGGACCATTCCCACGTCCCCATGTGCTCATTTGCATCGTCAGCCTCACCACAGCATTTCCAAGTCCTACAAGCTCAGACTGCCAAGGAAAAAGCACAGCATCACCCTTCAAACATACACCAGTCACCAAGATCATTAAACCACATGAGCAGAAAGTCCCTTGCTAGGCAGGAGCAGGGACAGATGAAAAGTCAGCCCTTGCCAGATTTTACCTACACCCTACAGCCCCGTGAGAAGGGCAGAGCATCAGGGACACACGTTGCCCAACCTGCACTTGAGAGGTTCTACTCATCGCCCACCTGAGCATCACTCAGCAGCAGTTACTGACCTGAGCAGAAGTGACGTCGATCGGACATAAAGCAGTTTTAATTTCTCTGAGCAGGAGTTTGTACTGGTTTGACTGAATGTGCTTTTAAATCAGGTCTGCTCAAACTGGAGCCGGTTTCCTGCTGCGATTCAGATATCCCATTACACAGCTCATCTCAGCTGCCAGCTCTGTACAGCTCAAGCAAATGGAAAGTTGAGCAGTTGATGGAAAAAAATGCTTTTGTACACGAACAAAGAGGCCATACTAAAAAAAAAAAAAAAAAGTCCCCTATAACCTTGTGTACAGAATTTACCTTTAGTTTCTGGTACTTGGTTAAATAAAGGTAAAGCCAGCTTGGATGGGGGATTGAGAAATCTGATCTAGTGAAAGGTCTGGGGGGCAGGGGGTTGGAACTGGATGATCTTTAAGGTTCTTTCCAACCCAAAACATTCTATGATTCTAGGAGAACTCAGGAAGACAGCAGAGACACAGTGCAGGATGTGAGCTTAGCCTGCACCTCTTCTGCTTCAGAGCAACCTTCCTCCTCTCCCAGTCCAGCCCAGCCTCTTCAACTAAATTCCACTTCGGCATCCCATGCCTCCAAGCAAACCACCCTCTACCCTCTATGCTTTTTAGCTCCCTCAGCAAAGAGCTCTGTCAAAGCTCCCAAGGATGATGCCCGCAGGCACTGGGAGCAGGAACAAGGGAGGAGTCTGTTCTTCTGTGCCTTAAACATACCAAGAATAATCCGTAACAAGATAGTTAATACTTCAACACGTACAAGGCCTAAAATATAATTTCTGTCAAACTAATCGGCATTACAGGTCCACAGTGTATTTTATTAGCTGGATGCTAATGGAGCTACAATACATCAGGTCCCATTTTAAAAGTTACAAATAGTTTATAAAGGCTTAATCAATCATTAAATAGGTGTTTGAATAAATGGCTGAATCAATCACTATAAGCCATAACTCTAAGTAAGTTATTGGACTTTTTAATAATCTGCAGTATCTCCAGCTGAGGTTCTCACACCTACCTGTACGACCCCATCAGGTTGCAGACCTGAGGAACAGAACACTCTATCTATCATTTCTTAACTATTGGTACGTAGGCTTTCATGCAAATGTTGGCCATATATTGTCACACTCCATGTAGGTGATGTTAAAAATACAGATGAAACATTGTGGAGCACTAAAAAGCGGTCCTTTGGGATGGCACTGGAGAATATTTAATAAAGGCAAAAGCTGCAGGCTAATTTCCCCTGGGAGTTCCCATTTAGAGCCTGTCGCAGTGAGAATCCATCACAGACAGCACTGATTCACCCACATCAGAGAGAAAAAACACCTCTTCTTCCTTCCCCACTGCCAGCACCAGGATATCACCTTTGGTATGTGAAGGAGCATCTTTTCCAGAGTGTTGGCAACACGTCCCAGCTGCAGTGAGCACATCAGGAGAGCCTCACTCTCTTGCTCCCCAGGCTGCAAACCCGAGTGTGACCAGCCACCTCTAAGGGCTGTGAACATCCCACCACAGGTGAGCATCCAGAGAGGAGAGAGAGAGGATCCCTCTGCTTGGATTGGATGCTTGCTCAGCTTGAAGGAAGCCCCTGAGCAGCCTGAGGCTGTATCCAGTGCCAGTTAGTCCCAACTTGGAGCAACTGGGACCTCAGGAACTCCAGGTCTGACCCATGAAGCTGAGTTTCTCCACAAAATGATGTTTGGGAACAGCAATTCCCATCCTTGCTCTTTGGCTTCACACACAAGCTGCCTGTGCTCCCTCCTCCAACAAGGAGTTCTGAAGCAGATAAGTGAGGTGACAGAATAAGCCTCATCTCTTTAGATGGAGTTCAAGATACTATGATATTTAATGTAGCATTTCTCAGGGAATGAGGTTAGGGGTAACAAGCTACCAAGTGTCCTCCCACCATCTCCAGCAAGGAGAAACTAAATGTCTTGACTGAACTCAGCCTGGGGCTGCTACGTGCCTGGGAGGGATAGGAGGAGAAAGAGCCAGCTGAGCAGAAAGGGAAATATCTCTTCAATTCCAACAAGACAAGGTCCCTGCCAGGAAATGCACCACCGGTTCCTCATTTGCTTTACTGAGAAAAGTTAAAAACAAGAGCGCTGAGACACGCAGCTGGAGCAGATGTTTTTCATTCTTCGCTGTTCACAAGCAGCAGCTCTCCCCCTCCTGCTCACCCACCTACCCTCTCTACTGGTATCCAGCAGTAAGAGCATGATGGAGAGGAATGGAGCAGAGCCCTTTTCTAGTGCCAGAGCCATCCCCTGGAGCTCCCACCGCAGCCTCTCTCACGAACCTTCCTGAGGTTGTGATCAAGCTCTTCTGCTTGATCCTCCCACCATTCATGCCAGGTAACCTTTGTAAATGCTGCTCAGCAATCCCAAAGAGCAAGCCAGGCTGCAAGAGATGCAGGGATGTCTGTTTAACACGTAAACTGATGCATTAAAGTCACCCACCCTCTGTGGTACCGCTGCTCTCTTTGGCACACCAACCCAAAGGTTAGTTATCAGAAGGTATTTAGATTTCAAAGTAAAACTGCTAAACTTTAAACCACTTAAGGTCTCTATCACACCCATGTGTGTGAAGTTGAGAAGGGAAAAGCATCCTGTCCGATGGGTTGGAAAGATTCCAGGTCACTGTTCCTTAGGCAGTGAGAGCTACTCAGCTGGATAAGATCAGCCACTAAGCAGGATTACAAATTTATCTTCCCTCGGTAGTGTGATCTACCACTAATAATCATATCACGAAAAATAATACAGAAAATGTTTTAAGGATTGCACTCTGAGTCACTAGCAAGGCACAAAATGCTCCCACTGCAAAAGGCAAAATTGAGCACAGAGACAGAAAACAGAAGACCACGATCCTGGTGTCAACAGCAGCATGGGAAAATCATTTGCAGTGCTGAGACACTGCAAATCAAACCAATGGGGCTCAGTTCAGAACCAGTTGACTCATCCCAAGAAGCTGGGATTTAGTGTTCCAATGGTACCTCTCTGCACCTGTAACTTAGATCTGGACAGTGCTTTTCTGCCCCAGGACAGTAAAAATCAATACAGGCACCAGCTAAGACATCCAACCTCTTCAGAGAATTAAGGCAATTTTTATATTCTTGCTCCCAGCCCATCACACACTGCCTTGGGCCAGCATTGCCTTCGCTTGGCAAAGAGCAGAGGCAGCTCAAGCAGCAGCGTTGGCCAACAACTGCCCTACAATGCCCAGGTGGTACATCCCGCTTTCCCATCACCATTTGCACAGATATTTCAATCTCATTGCACTAATCATTGCACCAGGGAACAGTGGACTACTCCATCAATGACATCACTGGCAGATTTGATTACAGCGTTGATTACATCACCACCCACAAGAGATTCTGCAGCTTTCCAAATGGCACCGGCAGCTTCTAAATAGCTTAGATGGAGGAAGCCACGAAGGACGTATATATTTCAGAAGTCTCAGGCTATAAGTTTAATGGAAGAACTTTCAACACAATCTTTTGGAAATATCAGTACATGGACAAAGTATTTTCACATGCTGTTGCTAGTGTTAGTTAGCCAGGACATGGTCAGGAGAGTATTCTGGTTCCTGGAAAAGTCACACAGACACAGAGCAAGTGAAGGACTCTGTGACACAGCGGCCAAGACAGAGACTTCGCATGAGCGCAACCAAGAAGAATGTCATCGCTGGTCGGGGGGCAATAGACAACCCAAGATTTGCCAAGTGCACAGTAAGGAATGTGTGTGCTGAACCATCTCCCTCCAGGGTGGGAAAAATACTTCTAAAAGCCTATTTAAATGACTCTCAGCAGAAGATAACAGAGGTTAGTAACAGGAACTCAAATGAGAACCAAGCACCCATCACGGAATCTGGCACTAGGTGTCTGGGAACGTGAGAAGGACAGTGTTTTGCTGTCCCCATGCCACACACCAGCATTAGCTCTGTCACGGGTTGCTGCTGCTTGCTCAGCCTTCCCTCCTCTGCGTGGACTATTTGCAGCAACAGCATTAAAGCAACCATCAAGCAGATGCTTAAAAAATGCAGAATGACGTTCAAATGACATCTATCCATAAATCAGCCCAAACCACAAACATCTGAAGAAGATTTTCACTTAATCCAATTTACTGTAATCTCTCTCTTTAGTTAAAATGACAGAAACGTCAAAATGGGACTTTACTCCTCTGTCAAAGCATCTCATGGTGAAAAAGGAAAATAAGCAGGCTCTCACACGCAGCACCACTTATTAGGTTAGAAATGTCAAAACTGTACTTTGATTCTCACTATTAGCAGTCACATCCACATGCTGTGCCCTTCTGTTTCACTTCATTTCCCCCAAAAGCGAGCACAGAGCATATGCTCCATGCCAAGCACCATCCAGACAAAAACACAAGTTTCCCATTCTTGTTCCTGATGACCCTGCGCTCATCTCTGTCTGGGGGCACACGGACCCTCTCAGATCACACATACGCAGTCTTATTTACCATCAAAGCTCTCAGGAGGACTGTGTTCTGCTCCTTCAAAAAACTAAAACAACAATCCAAGCCTGCTCAACAGACCAACCTCAAATTGCTTTTCCCCCATCTCTCCACATTAATTAGCAAATGGGGTAATTGACTCTCTGCCCGGGAGTTAAGCACGTGTGTGTCCGCAGATGTATTTCCATGTGTGAGAGTGTGTATCATTTCCCCAATGGTCACAAAAATTAAGCCATTATCCAAGAGTCCAGGAAAGTGAAAGAAAAATACCTACTGTCAGGAGTGGGGTCTTCATGCATTATTTAACGAGAACTCTGTTGGCAAAACTGGTGTTGTTTTTATATAAAAGCTAATAGAAATTGTACCTCCAGGTGTCAAAACACTGATGGTAATTCCTGCTGCCTCAGACATCTTGATGTTTCAATTTTAGCAGTATGAGGAGCCTGCAGGGAATCCAAGAGGGTAAAGTGCTTGTAACTCAAAGAGAAGCAGAGAGAAGGAGAGCCTTTTTATTTCTTTATAAAGGGCTCAGGGGAACAGTTCTACTCACTGGAATTATCAGATCTGGTTCCCCTGCTCCTTCCCTTCCTTGAAAGAGGAAGGAGCAAGATAGGCTAACAAGGAGTGATTGTATTGTGTCGACAGGGAAAAAAAAAAGTCCACAAGGCTGCAAAGGAGAAAGAAAAAAAACCCAAAGAAGTGGTGAACAGAAGATATCATTGGGGTGCAGCAGCACAGGAGCAGCTGGAAGTAACAGGACGCTTCAATGATTTCCACAGAACAGACAAGCTGTGATGGAACAGCACATTTAAAGGAGTTTGGGTTTTATTAAGTTTGTGCTTAAAAGCATAGAGGCATGCTGAACCCCTCCTCAAGTCCCTTCCCTCACTAATTTCCAACACCTCCCCAAAGCAACAATGGGGCTCTGAGACAATAAAAGCTAAAGATGCATCAAGTGTCCTCTTCCTGACCACCCCTAGAAGGTACAGCAAATTCTAGCCAAAACCTGAGCCACAGCAAAGGCACGAGGCAGTAAATAAGCTCTGACATTTCAATAATTAATTATGACACCTGTGAAATAGTGGTTTGAGGCCAATGCTGAATCTGGAAACCACAGACAGCGCAGGCCACCATCCCCAAGCGCCCCAGTGAAGGCTGCAGGGAGAAGGGTACAGCCCTCCAAATCTGTTCTCCTGGGCTGCAACCTGTAGAAAAGCCCCAAGGACCACCTCCTGGTCCGGGCACTCCCATTTCTGTCTCTCTTCCACCACGGGATGGCAGGGGGGACAGACAAGAAGAAAACAATAGCTCAGGAATCCACATGCAGCACAGCATGGCGTTCAAGGGAAAAGATAAACAACTTCTCCAGGCAGCCACTCAGCCAGGGACACAAAGGTCTTGGAGAGGTCCTTCATTGGGTCATGAACTTTCGCAACCCCATTGCAAAAACAGCACTGAGGAAATTCCCGAGGAAAAGTAAATGGACATAAGAGCAAGCTCAGATGAGGAGTGCCAGGACTGCTGCCGATCACATTTCACCAAAGCACATACCCACTCTCCTTCCACCTGGCAGCCCACTAAGCTGCACGACCACCCCCTGGACCTGCCCCCAGGTGCTGCTGTGGCTTGTACCTGGGCCATCACAAGGACAGGACAGGGCAGTGACCAGGGCACTCCCTTCCCACCCGGATTTTCATCCTACAAGGTTTCCCAGACAGCTGTACCAGGCCCCCTCCACGCTCTGTCTGCCCAGGAATCACTTACAGCTCACTAACATTTCAGGGACAGGCGGTCATTGCTCCCACCAGCTCCGAGAGCGCCATTTGTTGTCTCCTTGCTCCTCCAGCCATGTCTCACAGTGCGTGGTATAAACTTTGAGAGGCAATGACCTCATCGGAGCTGGGAAGACGGAGGCGGGGAAATTGGCTACTTGCCACCTTCTCATTTTTCACATAAGAAAAATAATTTATGAGTGAAAGCCCATTTTATTCATCTGAAAAATAATTTAAAAAAAAATCCCACAGCAGGCCTGCCTTGGAATGCATTGCTTCTACAGCAGGTCTTGGAGCAGCATCTACCTGAGGCAGTTCAGAGTGGAGCCCCCAGCACCCTTTGTGCCCCCTGCTCCAAGGAACAGCCCCTCATCACCCCTAAACACCCCACTGCTCCACTGACTACTCAGGAAACAACAGTGCAAGCATCCCTCTTCTCTCCGTTAAGGGTGGCTTCCGCTGTAGGCGCAGGGAGGGACTTCCAGCTCTAATTTGTAACTCCTCCAAAAGGGCAATTAAGCAGCCAAACCGTGGCTTCAACTGGGATTTCGACTCAGCTCTCTGGGATGAGGCCATCAGACAGGGCTCTGCAGCGAGCAGTAACTCCAAGGCATGTCATTAATTTTGCCCAGACATGTATCACACCCCATTTCAGAACGCACACAGAGCATGTGTGCGGCGCTCCGCAGACGCAGGATACTCGGATCCTGCATACTCACACATTTTATATACTCGTATTACTTATGTTATAGATTCACACATACATTACTCATAGCTCTTAAGAACAGAACATACAGTTCATCTTGGCATGAATCCCAGAGAAAGACAAAAAAAAAAAAACAACCCTGCAGTAACAAATCCAACTCGCATCGAGTCCAACAGCATCTGTGGTAGGAGTTAGAGCAGTATGATAGATCATTAAATGACTGAATTATTTTGTGTAACACACCCATGCATCTCTGCTAACACCAGTCAAACCTGCTGTTTCAAGAATATTTCCCCACTTAAAGTGTGTCACCACTCTCCCAAGTTTTTGCTTGTAACTGTGGGAAACTGTGGAAAAAGCAGTTTATTTCTGCAGTGTGCATTTAACAAGCCCTTGTGTACCCCAGAGCCACACACCCCTGTGTTTCAAGACAGGGCCCAAACATGCTCATATGGGACTGCAGCTGTCCCTAAGAAGTGCAGTAACTCCAAGTCACTAGTGCTGGTCAACACCAGAGTCCACTCTCTAGAGCAGCCTGGCACAGCAGGAAGGATATTTCATCTGTACACACCATACAACAGTGGCAAGAAGGCAGATTAGCATGGACTAAGAATGTAACTTCTCAGTAGGACACTGTGCAATGAAAGAAAACAAAAAATTAAGAATAAAAAAATCACAGCACACTGCAGCTTCTATACACCTTCATAACCTTCAAGGCAAGTTTGCAGCATACCAAAGCATTCTTCTTAATATCCCTTCCAAAAATAGGCTTCATCCACTCTTCAGAGCTTTACACCCAATGTCAAAGAGATTTAAAAAGTCACAGTTGCAGGATTCTCATTTACTGAAGGAAGCCTGGGCATGACAATGCACGGCACAGCTCACCCCAGCTCTGATGGCTCAGGGGTTCTGATGCTGCCCCAGCACAGCCCTCCCGTCCCACCCACAGCATCCCCCTCCTCGCTGCCACTTTGCAGCCCAGAAAATACCCCATCCCACCATCTCTCCTGGGATTCCCATTGCACCTGAAGCATCCTCCCCACAACTGCAGGACCATGACCCTCAGAAAAAAACAAAACCACACGTCCTCAAAGTTCTACGAGCAGTGTTCACCAGCAATAACTCCCTTTATGCCACAGCCTGCACCAAAACAGCAGCTGTGAACTCCCACTGGCCTGACCAAAGTCAAAACACCGCGCGCTGCTTTTCAGGCAAACCCAAATTACAGCATCATCTGCTGACTGCTCCCAGGACGAACAAACCCACATTAATTACAGGATAAACTTCGCAATTCACCTCTCAAAAGCACAAAACATCAGCAAAACTGCTTTGATCCCACGGACGAAACCCTCTCCAGCCGACAGAGCAACGCGTAAGACCAAGATGTCCATGGAAAAAAAAATTTCCAAACTTTTTCTCTCCTTCTTCCTTGGTGCTACCCTCCCCCCAAAATTACACGCTCCACACCAAGGAGGGCTGGAGGGATAAAATCACCTTAGAAAGCAGCAGGGACTCGCAAAACCTTGCACTTCACCTCCGCCGGCAAGCGGCCGGACACCTCCGGGCAACCGCGGGAGTGTGTGCTCAGCCTCCAGCACGAAACACTGTTTCTGTGTCGCCGGGCCAAGTCTCAGTTTTTCAAAGCAACTTTTTTTCTGCTGTGGCCTAGTTTAGCTCTCCACACAAAATGCCACCAAAACAAAAGCTGCCCAGCCAGCCCGGGGAGGGAAGTAGGGGGTACTTACCTAAGCAGCATCCCTGCATCACCTCCTGCATCTTTAGCAGCCACCCTCTTAACTTCAAAATAAATAAATAAAGTGAGGCCACACAGCCTTAAAACCAAGCTGGAAATGAAATGGAAAGCCTGTAATTATTTCTCAATGCTCCTGCCAGTCTCAGCCTATAAACACAGTGGATTACATAAGTCCACCCCTCCTGTTTTGAAGCCAAAAGTATGAGCTTTTCCTCCAGCTCTGGCAGCAAGTAATAATTCCTCGTCGGCATGGCAACGCTGGCTGGCTTCCAGCAGACAATGGGCGAGTTGAAATACTGCTACGGCCTTTTTATAGCTTAGCTCTGAAAAACCTCTAAAATATTAGCTATCTGATGGCTAACCCAACTTGACAACCTCTCCTCCTTTAACTATTTCCTTCCTGCACCGCTGCCCGGCATTGCCCAGATGAACGGCCCGGGGTCACCGGGTAGTGGTGCAGAGGATGCTCCTCTTCCCGGGGACAGCACACAGGAACTGTTTCCCATCTAGTGGATTTGTTGATTTGTCACAGACACAGCATCTGCAGTAACTGCCAGAACCCCATCTGGGCTTTTCCGGGTTTATTTCAGTCTGTTACTCAGCAGGTACATTTGCTCTGCTCGCTGGCTCCAGCAAGCTGCGTGCAAGGTTCTCCTCCAGCTCACCCGGCCTGAGAGAAAACAGATCACAAAACAACACTTGTGCATGTGATTGTCACTGCCCTCCCCGTGCCAGCCCTGAGGAGGCTGGTGGGGCTCCGGACGTGATTTGCAGAGCTGCAGGGAAGCAAGATGCTTTACAAATCATCTCTTAGCAAGTCTGGGAGAATTTGTCTCTCCTTTTGGGAAAGCATTGCAGGGATGTCCTGGAGAACCAACTGCACTCGAGATACCCTGTGCCCCTGTGCCAGTGTAGGGCAGCCTGCCCATACACACTTTGGGCTTATTCTGCAGCTGAATGAGTTAAAAGCATTAACACACCCCAGCAAGACAGAGAAACAGCAGTGAAACTCAGAGGAGAAGACACTCAAGACATCATTAAAGTCAGTGGTGTGGGAAGACTGATGAAGTTAAGGAGTCTCATAATTGAGTTTCAACCAAATCCTACCAAAACGAGCAGCTAACACACACACGGCAGCTCCCAAGATCATGTGAAGTTAATATTTACCTTGACTACGCACGCAATCTGCCCAGGATGACCCCACTATCTCCACACCCTGGCACAGACCCTGACCACCTGAAGGCCAGCAGGTCCCCACTGCACCTACACCTCTGAGCAGGAGCTCAGTGAGTGCCACAGCCATGAGCTGGCTCACTGCAGCCCCGAGTAAAACTCACCCCGAGGGCTGGGAGATCCTCTGGAATTTGTTGAATTTTGCGAGTTAACAAATAAGCAAAGAAAACAATGGAAAATAAAAGAGAAAATTAAAAAAAAATAGCAGAGCCAAGACCACCACAAAAATACAGTTAGCTCCATTCTCAGTGCTCAGTTCTCAAAACAGTGTTGCCAGCGTTCACAATCCAGCTCCAAGTTTGGCAACAACTCTGGGAAGCCCAAAGGTTCCTGCTCTGCATTGGTGGCTGGTGGCTCTCCATGGCCAGCCCTCTGCCCCCGTGATCTCCAGAAAACGCTTGAATGCACGGCCCATGGGAGTCTTTAACACTCGAAAACCAGAAGGCAAACAAAAAAAGAACATTTCTTTCTAAATCTCATTAAGTCGCAGAGCATGATTATGATTTGCTAATGTGCAAAGGTGATAACATTGCTTGGAGCTCTAGTTCAATTAATTATTTTATGGGAATAAACATACCAGGAGACACTAAATGAAAACCATAAAGGTTCCTTGTCAGGCTCACAGCTGCTCAGCCTTTGCTATAAGGCTACAGTTCCTAATGCCACAGAAGAGCCTAATTCTCTTTAGTAAGTACCCTAAAGAAAAGTCTTTGCACAAACCAGGATGCAGCAAACCCTGGCAGATGCTGTTTCCTACAGCCAAGTGTCCAAGATGGCCAAAAGTAGCAGCTGTTGCTGCTGATAATTAAATGCATGTTGTGCTACCACACAGCCAGGCAGAGCCACAGACGGGAGAAAACCAGACCTGGCATGGAGCATCCACCTGAGTCCCATGAGCTGAGAATGGGCTGAAGTTAAGACACGTCACCATAAATCTCTTGATGTTTTTTCTGATGAGAACTCAGGGTCACACACCTGGAACACTTCTGTCTTCTACGGGAGGATAATAATTCAGTTTATCTTTTTAACGGCCAATTTTCTGGGTTTCGCCCCAGTAAGTTACAGGTGAACAAGTCACTGAGAACTGAAACCTAAGAATTTCCAGAGGCAAGAGACTTGGCCCTGCCCAGCTGAATGTCACAGACACACAACTACATCTCATAGTCCACTACTCCAGTGAAACCTCGGTGAGTCTCAGGATACCTTCCTGAGCAGACTGAATTTGATTCCAGTCTCCTGTCCCTTGCCCCTTAACCTCCATCCTAATTTGCTACTACCAAGATGACATCTAAGAACACCCTCTCCCCAGTCTGAAAAGAAAAGAAAAGAAACCTATTAGGGAAAAACAAAGCTGATGTTTTCTCTAACATACCATGTTGCTGTTACACACATGGGTGTAACACACTATGTTAAGGTGTGCACCTTAAAGTGGGCATCAGGAGTCACAGGAAAGAGAAAATGGTAAAGTCAGGGCTAAAACATCTGGAGAAACCTTTCTACCCTTACACAGACCAACCTCTCTTCTCCAGGCAAGGAACATCCATCCCCACCGTGACCCCAGACCCATGGATGCATGATGCAAGATGGGGAATAACAAGTTACAACTACAAAGCCCTGCTGAAACTTTAAAATGGCATCACACTACACACACTCTTCTAGCTTAAACCCTTAATTAAAGAGACTATTCTTTACAATGCTGGAGCTGCTCCAACTCCCATTGTTAAATTTAAAATAAAACCCTGCAACCCCACAGCATCTGTAAGATATTAGAACATTCAATACTGACTTCTTTATTCAGCTTTAAGACATCGTTTAGTAATTTTTCCTCTCAAACCCCAAATCTAAGGATTTAAAGGAAATAACCACCAGCACCTCTTACAGGATGCTTTTTTTTTTTTTTAAATGAACCTTCTGCAATAATATCCTTGACCTTTAACAATTCCTAATTGATTGTGTGCTCCATCATGTACAGCCGCCGGACAGACTGCACGACCAGGGCACGCTCAGCGTGGGGCGTCAGGATGAAGCAGACCCTGTAGCATGGAAGCCAGCTCCATATACAATCCATTCATGCACAGGAACAAAACAAGAAGACATATTTGACCACAGAAAATCACTGTGAGCACAAGAAAAATACATCAGAAAATCGATTTTGACCGTTGCTAATAAAGTTGGAGACACAAGCCAGAACCTCATTATTATAACCTCCGTTTTTCCAAGGTGGGTGGTTCACTTCTGCTCTCCCAGGAAAAGGAGCAGCTTGTAGCCACTTATAGCTCCTCTACCAGCACTCAGGTACTTTCCATGGCCTGGAAAGCACAGGTCCAGCCATGGCAAGGGATCCAGACATGACGACTTTCCTGATGGATCCAGGAGGAGAACTTGGGCTGAAAGCCAGCCCCTGCAAAGTAACGAGGAGCCTCCATTCACCCATTCACTGCAGGAGGAGCAGGATTTCAAGTCAAATCTCTGGGAATATCGCCCATTAGCAACCTCTGAAAACATGCTGGCAGGCCATGAGAAATGTCCATGTTTCCATAAAGCCCATACAACTTTAACAACACTGCTGGTATTCCTCCTGTAACTAGTTTCATAGCCACTGAAACATTCTAGGGTGGAAGGCAGAAGAGGAGATCATCCAAGGATTACCAAATTACAGTGCAATTCATGAAGCAATGGCTGTATAATGTCTCCCCTGCAACAGAGGTGTGCAAGAAGGTGACCTAGATGAAAGAGGAATGTCCACGAGGCGTGAGGGTATCCCCCGCAAGCACAGCTCAAGTGTGGGGCTGGATTCTGCTCTGCCCAACGTGCACCTTGTCCCCACGAGCCCAGGCAGGGGTACCAGATCAGAGACTGGTTTCCACCAGCAAACAGCCAGCCTACACACCAGTCACCTGCAGGTGATAACATCTTACCTGGGCCACGTTCACAGGCACTCCTGGCCTGCCTGCTCACAGCAACTCTGCTGCACCGAAAACATGAAAAGGGCAGAGAGGTTTGCAGAAAATCCCAGTAACTTATCTCCAGCAGTTCCCACACCTAATTAAACTGTTCAGTCATGCATGTTTTAAAGTCCATGAAATTCAAAAAAAAAAAATAATAATCACAAAAAGAAATACAAAAGCCAGACAATTAGTGGAAGCAGGTTTGTTTGATCAACTCTCCCCCACCTGCCAAGCCATTCTGTGGCCACAGTAGCAAATTTTTCAGGCAACTCAGTCCTGTGTGCTGATCCTACCCCAGAGTTCCCAGCTTCCTACACCCACAGCTGCACAGCCAGGGCTAAACCACCCTCCTGCTCCACAAGCCAGAGCCTCCAAAAACACACCCAGCCCAAGTACAGTTCCACACTGGGCACACCTGCCTCTACTAGCAGAGCCTGCAGCAGAGAAAAAGCTTTGCAAGGGCCAAGCCGCATCCTTCGGAACAGGCTCCGACGTCAGAAAATTCTGTTCACGCAGGCAAAACAAGGAAGCACGTGGCACATACGTAGGAACCAAAGGATGTTGGATGAGGAACACAAAGAAGGGAGGAGGTGGAAAAAGATGGCTCATTCAAGGATCTGTGTGAAAGCTGGCATTACCAGGCAGTCCCTCTCCAGCTGGATCGAGAGGTCCAGTAGCAGAGTGTATCCCATGAATAGCAGAAAAGGGGAGGAAAAAATCCAGCAAATGGGAGTAGGGAAAGTATTTCATCACATTTTTTAGAGAAACAAAGTAGAAGGGAATAAAAAACGAATCGAGAATCTGATCCCAAGCCATGCTATACCAGTAAGAGTCTTCTCTAATTGTTTTTGTGAATTCTGCACCATGTCTCACCAAAGACACTGCCTAGGCTATTTAAAAAAAAAATTTAAAGCACCAAAAACTAGGCCTCTAAAAGGTATACTACGACAGCATGCAAGACCCTGAAGGTCTTCTTAAGACCTGGGAGAGAGCTGCAGATATGGAAGAGGCCACAGGGACAAACAGACCCTGCAAGCAAAGCAACAACATGGTAAAGATATTCAATAGCTAGGTTACAAAATGGAGCAAATCCCAGAAAGACCCAAAAAACTACCTAGCTCAGGCTGGATGTGGAACCAGGAGGCAAGATCAGCAGAAATACAAGTCACTCCCGTGCAAGCCAAAAAGCCAGTTAGAGGTTGGAGGACAAGTGTCCAGCCACCAACTAGCAGAAGTGGTAATCATGGGGACTTTGAAACATGGTTGGGACTCATCAGAAGTTTCCAGTTGTTTTTTAATTCAATAATGGGTAAGTTCATAGCCAACCAACCACCACACCAGTCCTCTTGCAGAGGATTTGACATTCCCTTATTTGCACTCTGAAACAGAACTATCCTGTCAAGAAAAAAAAAGTCCAAATAAAAAAGCAAAACAAGAAGAGGGCTGTGCCCTGGCCATGCTTCCCAAACACACATCACTGTTATCTGTTTATTTTCAGCTGGAGGTTCCCCTCCACCTTCACCTCCTCCCTCCTTCCACTTACAAGCTGATATGCCATTGAACATCTCCTATCTACTGGCTCTGCCCACTGCATCCTCAGTGTTTAAAATAAGCAAGCTGTGACAAACGCTGGGTAAACCCAGGCGCTATGAATACTGCAGAGCCTCGGCTGAGGCGTATTGCAGACTAGTCATATGCTTCAATATTTTGTCCCCAAGAACTCGGCCAATCCATTTAGCAATGGAGCAGGACTCTAATAATAGACACAAGGATACACAGGAGATAAATGTACACAAGACAAAAATAAACCCCAGCCTTGTTATAATTTTAATACAGGAGCTAAACTGGGAAATGATAAATGAAGACCGTTTCCACAGTTGAGTCAAGAGGAAAACTTAACTCCCAACAGCCCAAGAGTGAACACACACATTCAAAACTGGATGGGGGATTTTCAGAAAGTTAGCTGAGCATTAAAGTAAGTTTTTCATTATTTCAAGTTACACCAAAAAACCCAACACTTCACTGTTTTCCAGGACTACCAGAAGCAGACTTTGTTTAACTGTGCATGTTCTCAGACATCAAGTGCCTGCAGTTGTGGGGCCACCATCCATCTCAAAAAGTTGCTTTCAGCTTCCTCAAAGCAGTGTCGCTCCACAGCAGCTCACTTTCATCTCAGTCAGTGATCTCAAATTAAAGCTTTAATACACTCATACACAGCTATAAACTCCTACATACACTTTTCCTTTATGAGTTTTAGCCTGTCTCCACTGTACACGGTTAACCACGCTCCCACACAGCCCTGCCTTCGCTTTAGAAAACAACCTCTGGTGTTTATGAGATTAACTATTTCCCCACGGAAATTATCTGAGGGATAACTCTTCCATTCCCACAGGAATACCCAGAAGAGCCTCAAAGATTTCACAACCTTAAGCCCTGTGTCATCACAAGTTATACTCCTGCGTACACAAACATCTTCTGCATGATCAAACGAGGAGGCCGAGCAGGGGTTGCAGGCCAAAGGAGAACTGTGATGCTCTGACCTGACCCCTTGCCAGATGTCTCCAGCCCAGGGTTTCACACAGCAGCTCTCAGACGCTTCCCAAGCCTCCAGATATGGGAACCACCATGGTCCTCAGCCCCGGTATTTCTCTCATCTGATTCTCTCAAGCTCGGGCTTTGCAGCTCAACATGCACAACAACCATCACTCAGGAGTGGAGTGAGATGGGCCAGAGCAGACTTTCAACCACATTCAAGCCCATCCTCTGCTGAATGACAACTGCTTGGCCCTCTCCCCCTCCCTTACCAGCCAGACCTGTCCATGGCTTCAAAGCTTATTTAAAGCTCTGAGGACTAACGACCACAGCAGCATTCTTCTTCAAGTGACACTCAGATTGGAAGGAAGTCCATGTTGGCAGTGAAGTAAGACTGGACCAGGCTAATTTTCACTGCATGTTTATCTCTGCTCAAACCATCCTACTAAAAAGGAAAAAAAACCAGTCATGTTCCAGATGGGAGAGACTTTTTATAACAAGCCATGGATATCTGCCATGCTTTGCCGAAGGTCTTTCATCATGCTCACAAGGTATAATGCTATCTAGTAATCTGAGGAAACATCCATGGGATTTTCAACCTCCTCTAGAAATTGAGATTCAACAGGAAACCACAAATACACCAAGCAATTAATTTTTCTTTACCAAATGTTTCCAGTCATGTCGCAATTTTAACAGTAAGCAAACTATTTGGGTTCTTTCCAGTTCTTGTGCAACAATGTTCCTCATTTTCATTTTATTTTTTAAATAATCTGGCTGAGATTTTTTTTTATGAAAAGAGTTTAAAACCAGTTAGGAAGTCAGCATGAACACAGCATACTCTCCCTGTTAAATATTTCCCCCCCCCCCCCGAGGTTTCCATATCACATAGCAGAGGTTTTGTACAAACAACCAAGTAAAGACTTTTCCCAGCTAAAAATACAGCAAGCAGCCTAAGAAATAAGAGCAGAACAACATACCTACCGACACAGGCAACGCTGAGCTATCTGAACCACATAAATAAAAGTCTCATTCAAACATTCCCCCGCTCCCCTCCCAGCACCATTCCAGGAGAACAAAGAAACATTAAGTCTTACTTTCCTGGTGTATATTTGATCAGACCTTCTGTTAACACAATATGACAACAGCAATGAAGGGAAGAATATCACAGCTAAACAACCGTCTACCATTCCCCTTCCTTCTGCCGAGTCCGTGCTGACGCAAGGATGGAGCAGCTGCTGTCTGTTTTTAAACAGCTCCATATTTCATAAGAAGCTGCTGATTTCTGAAAGGACAGAAAACCCAGCCAATGGCTTACAAAATAAGAACCAAATGAAAGCAATTCAGGACACACTATTTAAACATCGTGTCCATTTGCTCAGCTTCCTTCCAACGTACCACCACAACTGAAATTCCTAAGACATGTCTGTCCTCTGTCTCAGCCTATTCTGTTATCACCACATGCACAACTTTTAAGCACTCATCTAAACCAGAGCAGAGGAGACTGGAAAATCCCTCCCACGGCTGTAGATAAAAAAATTCTTGAAATACAGGAGAAAACAAAACCATGTGTCCAGCTCAATGCAATTGTAGAAAATACTTCACCAAATTAACATGACCCTCCCCTAGTTGTGTATTCTGCTGCTGAGGGATGCTGTACTAACAATACATGGACACTTGGGACAGAAAGACTCTCTTGAAGGACCTAGCCATATGCCTTGAACTTTTGAAAACTTACCAAAAAACATATATAGCTATTGATATCGATTTATTTTTAATCGGGGACGTATCAGATATCTGGAAAGCATCATCACTGAAATTCCACACTTAGGTCTTCTTAAAAATCTACATCACAGGAAACAGATCACTGCATATTAGGACCTCAAAAGAAAAAAAGCTTAAAGCTTTTCTGTTGTGACTCTGCAGCTCTCACTCTGGTTGTTAAAAGTAATGGGTTATACCAGGCGAGTCCCTCCCGAGGGGCTCCAGACACCACTGTCTCCTTTCTAGTTAATAGTGCTGTAAGAATACTGCTTTTTCGGCTGTTTGTGTCATGTTGATTAGCTTAGATAAGGGCTTGGGGAAGGAGCAGGGAGAAGAAGAGAACATGCAGGGGGAGGAGGATTTAAAGAGGAAAAAAAAAGGCTTTCATCTGCTCTAATAATTAGCAGGTCATGCTGAAAATGATCAGCATCCCTTTAACGCAACTGTGCATGAAATGTGCAGAGCACTGCTCAGGTCACTGCACCCATGCAAATCACTTAGTTATAGCAGTCACTACACCCTGTGGTTTTCTAGACTCCTCTGGCTTCATAAGGGCTCTGGCCAAGATCCTTCTACTTTCACACTTCAGCTCAGGAGATGGGGGGTTAACAAGGCTCTTCAATCTTGCTGCTCAGTCACAAGGGTGGTGGGTATCAAGGTGCTGAGGCCAATCAAGGACTAATTAAAGGTTTGCAGAGGACCTTCAGATTCTCTGATGAAGCACCACAGGGAAACACTGCAAAGTATTTGCCATTCCTGGAGCAAAAGGGGCTGCATGATCCTCCTGTTCATCCTCTGGAGGCTTTCCCAGGGAAACCATCAACAAGGAAGAATCAGACTGCCCAGAATGTGACAAAAATCTTCTTTTATTCATCACCATAGCTGCTGTCCCAGGCATCTCTCTGCAGTGTATCTGTTGATTAATGAAGAACAAGCTGTGGGTCCCCCAGACCATTGCCCCTGCAGCAGGCAAGTTTGGATCCTACACTGAAGACACAACCTGGAACTTTATATATTAGCAAAATGAACAGTGGGGAGGGTGGGAATTAAAAAAGCAGCAATGGAGTTCTGGTCATCTGGGCACTCTCTCCTCCCCTCATCTACTACAGCCTTCAGAAAAGCCAGCAGCCATCTCCTGGAAGGGCAGGACCAGTTCCACTGGAGCAGAGGTCCTTTAATAGACCTGTCCTTCTCAAAAGGAGGTGAAAAGATGGTAAGGACAATGACAATTCTTCCTCTGATGTACTCACATCCTTCTATTAAGCACACATTAGCTCAAAGGTCAGCAATTGCCAGCCAGAGCCAGCTCTGCCTTGACAACCCATCTTCAAAACACACTGAGTGCCTGACCATGCCCAGGACAGAGACAGACTGCTTTCAGCATGCTGTCTGGAGAGAGAATTCCCTTTAGTGGCCATGATGGTTGTGTCTTCTCAAGTGTCTTTTAATTTCAGCAGCTTTCCTTTGCTTCAAAATTGTTCTTCCACCTCAGCTTAACGTTCATCCCCAAACTGACACACACCTTTCAAAGTGCTGCTGTTTGAAAGAAGCCCGGAAAGATGGATATTAAGAGATTACTTTCAAATAAAGCAGTGAGCTAAGTCATTGTGTCCAGAGCAATCAGACGTGTCGTCGGGCCCCAGTGGTTTATGGAGGCAGGAATGACTCCCCAGGCACCAAGAGAATGGGAAGGACAGGGGACAGTCCTTACAAGGAGATCTATGTTGCACAGGGACTGAGGAAAGGGCACTAAGGCTGGTCTAGGAGGGCAGGAGCAAAGCAGAGACCCTTTGTAGCAATGGAAAAAAACATCATATAAGCAGCAGACGCTGAAATCACCCAAACTCCCTCCACATATCTCAGCAGAACAGAAAACAGCAACACTACCGTGGTCACAGGAGCATGAGGAAGGAGTTAAAGTCAACTGAAGTGTAAAATGCATCCCTCTGTGGTACCAACATTCACCTGGGAAAGGGGAAGCTTCCTCCAAGAGGGCAGTGTGGAGTTCCTCAATGACAAACCTACAGCAATTATTAGAAAGGCATCATCCATACATAATTTTGAATTTAATTTAATTAGGCACCCTGCTAACTTCATTACTTATTTAACCGGACTGCTCATTCAATTTATGTTACTACTGTTACAGATAACTGCTCCGGGTCCCACGCGGTGGGAAACGCACGGCAGGACACGATTGGGAACGTTGTAGCCTCTAGCCACATTTGGGAATACTGTAGCCCAAAGCCCCAGCCCCTCTGACACTCAGCACCTCTCTTGGAACAAAGGCATTGACCATCCCTTAGGTTTCATGCCTCCTATTTTTCTACCTGCATGCAGAAAAGTCCAGAGGAGCTCAAAGAGTTAATAAAAGACAAAAAGTCCTAAATAAACCCCCCAGATTTATCATTGTTAATGCTTGTGTATACCAGTCAAAGCAGCCTCCTACACAGTTGCCAGATTCTTCTCTTTCACCTAAGAAGTACATGAAAATAATACTCCACGGGGCTTGGGGGAATATATATCAGAGCACTTCACTCACCACCCAAGAGCATCCTTACAAAACCATCGTCTCCAGAGCACGACACATCAGGTCAGGACAGAAATCAAGAAAGGTCTCACGCAAGCAACTGCTCCTGCCACACTGCTGGGCCGGGGAGGTCAGCAGCCTGAAGCCGAACCTTTCACACTAAATCAAAGCCAGGAACAGAGGATGCAGCTCCCCAAAGCCTCACTGGTCAGCGTGTGCATCCTCCTTCCCACCACTCCAGACAGCCGCATCCCTGCCCATTTTCCAGCTCTGCCTGCCCTCGCCAGCTGCTCAGGCACCGCAGCATTTTCCCAGGCAACTTCAGGGGTCTGCTCAGAAGACTGAGTCAGAAGCCTCAATTCCTTGCCTGATCAGAAGGGATGCAGCACCATGGCAGAGAAATGGAAACAAAGAAAGAGCATCTCAAGCAGATTCATGAAACTGGGAGCAGTTCAGAGAGAACTGAAATACTGCCTGAGATCTTAAGTTAGCTCTATTTAAATAAGCTATTTCAGGGGAAAAAAAATAAAGAAAAAAGACCCTTTGTTCCTTTTCTGCAAGCAATGTTACACAAAGACCTGGTCCTTGCGTACAGTAAAAAGCCAAACACTTAGAATATTCTGAGTTGGAAGGGACCACAAGGATCATCGAAGTCCATATTCTGCCTCCATATAGGATTACACCAAGAATCACATCATGTGCCTGAGAGCATTGTCCAGACACTTCTTGAACTCAGGGCATGAAACAGCCTGAAATAGGTAGGACAATACCTCAGCCTTGGACAGCAAGGTCTGTCTTAGAAAATTCATATGTATATAAAAAGAGCCCTGACTGACAGGAGTAAGAGAGTGTGAAATGGTACAGACACCAGCCTCAAATTAGGTAATCCTCTGTTGTGGTTGGGGTTTTTTTTTTTTTTAGGCCTTCAGTTCAACATTTCTTCTTTCAATCAAACTGCTCTGCGAATTCTGAGCACCCATTTGAAAAATGAGAACAAAAGGCCAGAGAGTAGCACAAAAGCAGGAACACCCCAGGAGGCCTTTCCATCCCTGGTGCAACAGCCCTGCTAGTGTGGAGGTGCTGCTCACCACAGTGCACACAGGAGCTGCCTGAACGCCCTGGAATGAGTGTCATCATTTCCAGCAGTGTCTCAGACACTGTTGTGACATTCAGTTTTCACTCTCCAAATGAACTCCAGACCCCAAAATAATTTCAGAGCTCAAGAGTTCAACGTAATTTGTTCCAACCAATGCACAGGGCTTGTCTGAAGCATCAGAAGTTTAGAGGAGTACCATAGACAAACAGACCATTCCCCACTTGGCACTTTGGAATCTGCTACATTAATGGAAAAGATTAAGACCCAGTGGTAGTGGTTTTAATTTTGAGGTTACCAGATAGACAAAAGGCCTGAAATCACCTTCACAAAGATTAACAATTCTGCCATGAAACCAACACACAGTCAAGAGTAGTAATACCACAGTCACTACAACACTTTTAAGGAGAACCAACATCAGCAGAAGCGATGAGTTTTCCGGCAGTCTCCCGTAAAAACAAGACTTGGTCTAGCTCACAACCCCACTCTGATCTTGTGTTCAAGATGCTCAAAATTAAATTTCTCGGCAAGATAAGAAAAATCTAGTTTTTGGTTTCATTAGCATGCAACCCGCCCAAGTGCAATATGGATCATCTGCCTGTTCCTTGGGAGAATAAAATTGCAAAATAATTTGCACAGGGGAAGGGTAAGCACCACAGTTCCCATCAGCAGGGAAGGAGACTCAGTCTCACTGCAAAGCCAGCTCTGCTGGCCTGTCCCTGTAGAGAATGGTGACAGAGGAAAATCACTGCATCAGAAGGAGGACCAGGCTTTGCTACCCGGCCAGGGATGGGGCTCAAGTGGCAACACCACCATTATTTCATCCTACACTAGGTGAAGGGATCATGTAGACTCTCTTGAAAGAGAGGATCTTGGCAATTCTCATTTCCTACAGCAAACAGTTCTCAAGGGCCTCCTCCAACCTCCTCCAGCAGGAAGAAGGGAACTTCTAACACCTCATCACTGACATTTAAGAATGTGAGGCTCCAGCCATCAAGTTGACACCACGGCAGGGAATGCAGCTAACAGGTATACAGTTGCAGGCTCCCCAGAGTGTGGATTTCAATTTACAGTTTGAAAAGGAGAGAGGAAACTAACCTACAAAAAACAATCAGCTTTATCTGGGATATTTATCCACACGTACCATGTGGCCACACCATAATGTGAACACCTGTGTGGATTACGTGTTTCTCTTCCACTAGCAGTGTCCAAGGCATGCTCACATCTGGAATCCTTTATGTTTTAAGTGCTACTTCTGCCTTCTCCTTGGTGCCAAAATGCCTTGAGGAAGCAGCACATGCACGGGGGAGGAAAGGAGCAGGAGAACAGTCCGTAAGGCACCAAAACACTTCAGGTACCAACGTGATGAACACAGTAGGCAACTTGAGGAGCAGATGTCCACCAGGGTGCCTGTAGGCAGAGATGCTGTGGTTTGGAAGAAAGTTACACTAGGTTAAAGTTACTGTTCTCCTGAGGCTTATAATAAAAAGCAAAGTCACATTACTCCTAAGTAAACCCACTGTTTGTTATTTCTGTTTCTTTGTTTGCTGTGTAGAACCCTAAAGCCAAGCAGGAATATTTCCTGCCTGGTTAATGTCATTCACTTAAAACTTATCAACCTAGGCTTGCATCTGGACTTTTCTATGTCACAGGAGGAGCAAGGAGTGTCACAGGCAGCCCCTCAAGCACACAGCACTCTACAACACAAAGCACCAAAAAGTGGCATACGAGTCCTCTCCAAGGCTGCCCCAGTTTGGCTGCTGCCATCAAGGTCCTTTTAAAGCAAGAACTTCATAATGCTTCTCTCTCACTGCTCAGGGAGACAGCATTAAAACACAAAGGCACACAGCTCATGCTAATGTTTTCATCTGCTCAGAGCCTGCTTTTATTTAAGGACAAAATAAAACCAAGCGTGCTGTGCTGATCCTGTGCACAGACACTTGGGTGCCTCAATCCTTTTAGGCATCTCCAGAGATTTTCAAAGCGCCCCAGGGACACGCACATAAACAAACATTTAAAGGGAGATGCATGTAGAGAGGCCCAGCAGCAGGTCTATAAGACACGTTTGGCATAAGAAGCTCAAGACAGAGGGCCATGGAAAACCCCTCTGCCTTCAATCACATGTGGGCTGACCCTCCCGACAGGCTGGCTCACACAGCCTGCCCCTTGTCTTTGCTCCAGTTACCCCAGCAAAGACTGGAGTGACCCCGGCTAGCCTTTCGCTCTTTGCTTTCAATACCCAGCCTTCAAAGAAACCTGACCCAAAGTCCAACGAGGTTAATGGACAGGCACACGTTGACGTCAGCGAGGTCCCTGGATAAGGTCACTGCAGTGTTTGCCTTATCTTGGAAGTGGCACCGCCTGGAAGCCAAGGAACAAAGTTAAGGCTGATCAGGGGTTTGCTGTCTTCATCTTCCTGAGGCCCAGCCTGTCTTCTGCACGTACCCCTGGAAGGGCTCAGGCAAGAGAGTACTGATATAAGAAGCCTTTTTTGATACAATCCACATGGATTTCTCTACACCAAGTGACCAAGACAGCCAGACTTAGAGGTCAAACACTGGACATAAGGAATCAGGTTTTGGGGAGACCCGCACACAAAACGTTGGCAAATGTTGACATGCATTTCATCTTGTGAGTCGAAGTACCAAAATCCACAGTCTCTAAAACTTTCCAGACTAGAGTTCCTCAGAGGTTCAAGGGTTACTCCCAGCATCTGTCCACCAATAACAGCAGACATGTTTGAACACAGCACATAACGCTGGGACTGACAATCCCAAGTATTTGCCACGTAAGGCCAGAGGTTTGCAGAGCAGCGACGTTATTTACTTTCAGAGTTTAATTCTACCCAAGGCAATTTTTGGGCTGTGCTCCAGAGACATTTACATGTTGCACCAGTCTACCCTGCTACAGACACCAGGAACCCAGTTCTTCACCAATCCCTCAGCAGAAAAGAAAATAAATTACATCATTAGTAAAGTCAGCTCTTTGATAGAGACTCCCTGAAGATATATGAAAAGAGACGGGAGCTCAGAGACAAGCACTCCTCTGCTCCCATGCCAGAACACCTGTTTATTTGGATGCCAAATTTTGATGGCTCAAAAAAAAAAAAAAAGTATAAGCCATCTTTCTCCCCCGCTTCTTTTGAAGATGATGGATGCATCTGGTTGGGAAGATGAGCAGCAGCACACAAAAAGGCCTTTCTAACACCCCCAGAGCCCACAATCAAGACACGCAAAGCAGTCACTAACAAAGATCAAGTCCTCATTAGACCTTAAATATGAACAGATAATACAGAACAGTATCTCTGAGTGTACTAAAGCTACTTCTCTGCAGCAGCCAAAAACTCCAAAGAGCCTAAGGCAGTCCCAGGCAGGACATGTAAGCTCAGTTCAAGTGTTCACCCAAACAGGGAAAGAAATAATGAACCACCCTCCTCCCCTGTGAATAAACACGTGCAACTCAGCACGGGGAGGCTGCAGAGGCTGGAACCCCTCAGCACTACGTAACGCAGCCCCAGGCTGTCGGCATGGAAAGTGATGATGGTTTACTGGGTGTTAGCACAGCTTAACAGACTCCTTCCAGCTGGACTGTTTCTCTGCACCCATGTTTGCAGAACCTCTACACCACCAGGACAGTGGGGTCTCGGATCGGGCTGTACTCAAATCACCTACTGGCAACTTGGATGTCAGCAACAGTCAGAAGATTCAGGCACTTTTCAGAAAGAAGTTCCCTGATAAAAGCAGCAATACTGGCCGCTCCAGGAGCCTTAATCAGTTTTAAATAGGTCACTGCATCAGTAAAGGTCCACAACTGCCAAAAGACCACGATAACGTGAGGCGGCAATCGCTGAACATCTACCAGTAACTAAGGCACCGACAAAGACAGGAGGTGCATGGTCTTCAACCAGCCCTCAGTCCACCTCTAGCACCCTGAAAGAACAGAGCGTGGTTATTCTAGGACCCCACCTAAGGCCAGCATTTCACAGAGCAGAGCCTGGGGAACAAAAGCATGTCACCAAGCCACAAAACTTCACTTTATGGTGTTTGCAGCATCACACCAACTGAGCAAGCCTTTACCACCTTTACCCCAAGATCTGCCCATGCTGGAGTTGTATGTGCTGTTTCACAGTGGTGAAGGCATCCGGCAGTAAAGCCATCACAGCCAAACCAAGAGAAGGTCACCAAGGGGAGGGAGGGAGCTCTGGAGAAAATGTACGGCATTGTTGGGAAAGCAGCAGGAATGTGGCACAAAGGTAACTGCTACAGCCTGAGGCTGCCAGATGAAAGCAGGATCAATATTCCACTATGTTGTTTAACCCGTTTATTGGGGGGGAGGTGGAGATAAATGAGTATTTGAGTTGCCAAAGGGTACACTTTCACCCCAATCTGAGTCAGCCAGAGTCGAGTTCCTGCCCAGCAACACCACTCCAGCCAAATGATTTCAGCCTTACAGTTCACTTAACCACAGAATACAAAGAGCCAGTAACCCAGCAGTCGATAATGGAATAAACTATAGGTCAGTGACCAGGAGAAAACACACCATTTAAAATTATTCCAACATTGACATGCACAGGAAACAGGCCTGTATTTTTATTTATTTATTTATTTTAACCAGCCTATCTGCTCAGAGACAGTGCTGAGCCAGCTGCTAAAATTACAAGGTTAGATTCTCAAAGTCTGTGGGTGAACTGCATGATGCCGGCGCACACTTACAGCCATCAAAGCACAGCACTGGCAAGCAGGATCGAGCGCGCACGTGATCAGCCCCAACACGGCGTGCGTGCACTTGCTTATCAGAACATCAGCAGGCGAGGGTTAGGGGGTACCTGAGCACACAGCACGGCTCTGCCAAGCTGCCTTTGAAAGGCTGGCCTGTAGCCAAAAGGGAGAGCACAAACTCTCGCTCAAAGCACTCAGCCAGGAGCCCAGCCAGGCTCATTTATAGCTCCGTTTCCTCTCAAGGCTGCTTTTTCCCTGGAAAATGCTGCAATAGCAATTTGCACCTCAGGATTAAAGATCACTATGGCTCTCTAGCAACTGAAAACACCCAGAAAAGCCCCTTTCCCCTCCCAAGTCCAAGGAGCATTTCTTCCATTGCACGTGAGCAAAGCAAGGAGGAGGTGACACCAACTGTTGCAGAGGCACTATGCAGAGAACATTTCAGCTGAAGTTCATGCAGGATCACGAATCAACCATATTCCCTCAAAATCAAACAAGACAATGTGAACTCGGCAGGGCAGTTCAGACAAGCAGTAGGCACTAATCCTGGCCAACCTCTCGGCTCCACAGAGTAAAGCAAAACCAGCTGCACCATGTACACCAAGTAGAGTTTCCAGCCTTTAAAATCGAAGAATTAAGTATTCAGCACGACCTGGCGCTTACACCGTACCACATAAGTAAAGTTAAATTACAATTAAAGCTAAGTTTTAACACATTCGGACACGGGGTGTCAATAGCAATTCCTCCTATTTGCAGAGCTGGCTGCTGCAGTCCTCTGGCCAACCTCCCAGCACTGAACACGATCCAGAGCACTCTTCATCCACATTGGCACCATCGCAGCCGTGGCTCCCTGCACTAACCAACCTGCCCAGGCCGAGCCAGGCAGCTCCAGGAGCGTGGCACTGAAGCACCATTTCACAACAGCAGCAGAGGGAATGCAAAGCCAAGACCGATGACTTTTCCAGGAGAGCACCAAGGAAATAAATTATGCTGTTTTCAAAATCCATTTTTCCTCAAAAATACTTGCTTACCAGAGCGAAAAGACTTCAAGGCTGAATTTAGTGCTCAGGAAAAAGACCAGATTAAGAGCCCCAGAGAGCACTTGCTCTGCTTCTCCTCCAGCAGAAGTGAAATAGAGCAGTGAGGACTGGCCAGGCAGATCTCTCCACCACTGAGGGGCAAGCAACCGACATGTAGGGTCACAACGGAGTTCAGCTTCCCACCCCAGCCACTCCTTGGCATCTTTCTCAGCACCACAAACAAGGCCACTGTGATTCCCATCAGCAGGACAAGCACCTGCCCATTAACAACTGGACTCCTGCCACTGCCTGGCAGCACATGTGCCACCCCAATAAGACAGCTCTGGGTGCCCATTGCCAGCCCTCCTGGACCTGAGGCTGGCAGCTCCCAGGGCCAGGCTGCTTCCCTCCTGAGAGGGATGAGAAAGCTGAGCCTTTGTTCAGTGTCCGTTCCTGCCTCTCATTTGCTTGGGCAATAACCAGCAGGTAACCAACACCCAACTAGCAATTTGTTTACCAATACAGGGAAAACCCCATCTACTTTCAGCTTTTTCTTTACTCTTTTTTTTTTTTTTTTTATTCCAGTGAGCAACAAAGCCTTAACCCAGCTCAATAAAGCACTGCAGAGCCTGGCTCAGCTCACTTTGGCTACAGGCAGATCAATAGCTTTCTTATATCTTTCTGCTCTGCTAGGGAGGGAAAAGGGGCCACTTCTTTCCCAGCTGAGACATCTGCACAAGGCATCTATGTGCTGTGAGCCAGGACCCCTCACGGGGAGAGCTGAAAAGAGATGAAAGAGTGCTTTGGCACAGCAGAGCTGTCTCCTCTCGCCCTCATCTCTGCTGGCACTGCCAGTGCATTTTACGTGGGAAAGTTTTCAAGTCCAGTTTGGCCTCCCAGCCACCCTCGGTTCTGCACTGGTTAGTTATTCACAGTGGGGTGAGGTGGGACGAGGTGGGGAAAAGCCACTTAGAGTAGAGGTTCAGACACTGTCAGTAGGACTGCACAGGCCTCTTATTCTGCCCAGGCAGCTGCTGGCAGAGCTGCTTATTCTGCACATCCGTAAGCTTAAAAAATGAGGCCCAGAGGCACTGAGGAGGAAGCATACAGGAAAGCCAGCCCTGGATTCAGGAACGCCTCAGTGCAAATCAATTAGTCCCTCTCTGCCTCCATACCACAAAAAGGTCTGAAGTTGGTACAGAGATTAGGACAATATGAGCAAACTTAATGCACCCAGATATTACAGTTCCAGAAAGCAGATCAGTGGTGCAGCCCTTCCTCCCCCCCAGCACACAGCAAGGACATCACAGCACCTCAGCCTTGGAGCTCCTCCCAAGCAGAGCCACACCAGAGGCCAGTGCCAACCTGTCTCAGGTCACAGGAGCACTGCTGCAGGGCAGGACTTGTGTGCTGCAGGCAGAGCCCTCCCTGCAGCACAGAGGGCAATCCCCGAGACCCTGGTCCACAGCAAACTGCATCTCACACTTCCCCATGCCATGGGTGCCAGGTGGTACAGCTCTGGAGAGAGACAGTTTGGTGTAAAGCACTGTCCCAATGGCCCTGCCTCAGCAACACTTCCAAGAGGTGGACAGGCGTGGGTTAGCACTGGGTCACTTCCAGCCTGAAGCCCCCCTGAAGGTCATGGGTGGCTGCTGCTCCTTGGGGAAGAGAGAGACATCCAAAAAAGCACCCGTGCAAACATTCCTGGGCTGGGGAGCTTTGACTTTCCCAAGGATGGACCAGCCTTTCACATCCACCCATGAGCCATCCCTGGGCTGCCACCATGTTGGTCCAGGGAAAACCCAGCTCCACATGGCACGCTCAATCCTGCAGAAGGGAGCTGACTCCAGAAGATCAGTCACCAGCTACCCCCAGCAGCAAGTCATAAACCCCACAACTATAAAATAACAGTTCACAAAACCCCACATTCCAAACATCAACAAAGCTCTGTCAATTGCATTAGGCTCTGCTTTGTTATCCATCATGTTTACAGGACATGTGAATGCTTTCTAAAGAGCAGATGCTTTTCAAGTTTAATAATTCAACCGTTTAGAATTGAGCACTGAAAGACCCTGCACGCGAAGAAACAAATGCACGCACAACAGAAGCCTTTGCTGATTTTCAACTCTTTTCTTTTAAATAGAAACTATCAAGAATACCAGAAATGTTTGCTTCTGAAGAAATGACCGACAAAGAGGATGTCTGATGGATGGAAAGCACTTGGAGAAGGAAAAACAAAAACAAGATGACCCTCAAATATATTCTTGCAGGGCAACTTCTGAAAACCACATGAATAAGTAATACAGGCTTCCCTTGAAACAACAACAGCTTCAATGGAGGACGTCATCAGGACTTGATCTCTGCTGCAGATCAAATGCCACACAGCAGGAAACAGCTGACACACAGCTCAGCCCAATTATATACAGTGCCCTCTGCATACAGGGCCTCCTCTTTACTGCAAGCAAACTCCCATCTTCAGCTCTGCTCTCTTCGCTGGCAACCAGCCCCTTCTGCCCTGTGAAGGAAAAAGGCAAAGCTGGGTTTGTGCACTCTGCCATCCAGCCCAAGGAAACATGGAGCTGGCATGTCTCAGGGTATCTAACCTATGTGCTCTCTGCAAGGATGTTCAGCAGCACAAGATGGAAAGCCACAAAACACCCCATGGCTAATCTCGGCTCTGATAACATCTTCCTGGAACATGTCACTTGAGGTCTCCAAACCTCAATTTCTCTATCTGAAAAAAAACAGCAAAAAAACTTTGCCAGTGCAAAAGCTAAATGGAAAACTCCCACAAGAAAGATTTTTCCATGTGTGCCTTGCACTCTTTGTACTCACTATTATCAGGGTTCGGACTGTGAATTATTTGGAGCCTGAACTATCTGCATTACCTGGTGAAATCAGTGCAGCCTGTTGCTAATGCTCAATGCACAGTACTTTCTTCACAGCCATCTCATCATCTCATGACTAGTTCTTTTACATGTACTCACACATAACCACCTAAGTTTGCCATTTACCGCATTATCACTACAGAGAAATTACTGCAGGGGACAAATTAATTACCTATGCAAAGCAGGCTGAGAATAGTCAGTAACATACTGTACCACTGAAATGCTAGACAAAGCCTCAAACAGAACTTCCCTCATGTGGAGGATTATAGGCTCTACCCACAAAGGACTCAAGTGTCTTGCCTTATCTTTTTTCCATTTAAAAGGAAGCAGACTTTCCTGAAAACCTGATAGAAACATGCCTTTACAGAACAAATGCAAATGGATTAATGCACTTATCAGCAGTAGGCTTGAGGGGAGGCAAAGACATATTCCTCCTGCTGCCTAGATATTCTAAGATATTTTTAATTAAATTATAGAACATCATTAGCTAATGAAATATTCGGGTCCATCGTTACACAACCCAGCAGCTCCTGCTGCCTTGCAGACCCCCACTATCTATGGATCCACACAAGCACTTCAAAGGCAAGACGTGGCCACTATAAAGGGAGTTGTAAAAGAAAAACCTCACCACTCATCCTTCCTCCAAGGCCATCTGTGCCCACTCACACTTGGTTCTGGGACACAGAGTTATCCTTAGTTAGGAATTCAACCATGTTAGCAGCCTCATCAGATTCTTCTTATACACAAACCTGAGCAGCACAACTGTCTGAGCCCAAAGGGCAAGAACTCAGCCACACTTCTCTCCTGCTCCTGAGGACACATGCAAACAGAGGTATCCCCACGCTCACCCCTCACAGGCAGTGTTTCACCCCAAGGGAAGCAGAGCCCCCCAGGTCACACTAGTCCATAAGTGTCTGCACAGACAGAAGATCTCAAAAACTGGTTTTAAACACCTTGCACTGGCTGAGGGGTTTAACAAGTATAGACCAAAATGCTCCTTGTCAAGTTCTGGATCACCAGTGTTAAATCCTTGAGCAGCCACATAAGAAATGGACCTGCAGACAGAGAAACGTGTCTCGGTGTTCTTCCCCTGCCTCACCCTCTCTGTTAGCTGGTGCATGTTTGCTTTTGCTTCTAAACTTCGCTTCTCTGTGCAAACAGTCTGCTATGAGAGGTATTTGCTCAGTCCACAAGTTTCCTGCATTTTTTGTCCAGCTCTAGGCCTGATCATCAGGCGTTTCCAGCTCAGAAATCCAGGCTATGAAAAATTACTTTGGCCCAGCAGTGATGCATCACCAGCCATCAGAAGCAAAGACAACTTCTGACACGTCAGGGATGCTGCTAAGGATCCCAGACTGTCAAAACCACAGGGGAGTCTGGCCCCTTCACCCAGGAACAAAGACACCCAAAACACTGCATCTTTGAAGCCAGGCTTTAAAAACATCAAGCAGCTGCAAATCCACGGCACAGCCTTCTCAAAGCTCTAATGTCTGCCTACCTATCCCCAAAGAGATTCTGCCCCAGTCATGCTTTGTAGGCCAGCCAGCTCTGAAACCTGCTTAAGGTCAGCTTTTATATCATCATTTGTATTTTACACCAGAGCCTTACACCATGCCCACCACCAATTCACCTTCTATGGATTCATGTGCTCAGCCTCTGGAAATGTAGTAACTTTCCCTCTTCCAAAGGCCTCTGACACCCATGTCTTCCAAGCGTTTGCTGCAGCTCTGCACGACACCGACCCTCAAAGAGCCTGTAACATGTCCAATGCACTGACCAGCTTTGACTTGGAACAGCACCAAGCACAAACGGTCCTCAGCAGGCTCTGGATGCAACAATAATACAACAAGGAACACTCCAGTTCAAAAGAAACCCAAGGGACATAAACAGTTGAACAGGATTTGGTGGATGGAGGTTATTAGTGCATTACAAATAGAATAGAAATTCAGGAAGCAGTTATCTCCAGAAAAGAGAGATTCATTTCCTTATGATGCTTGCAAGTGGCACTGCTAACTTCAGATCGGAAGAGCTGGTGCTCAGTAGAATGAAATTAAGCATGTTGGATCACACAGGACACCCGAGTGGATAATAGCAGAAAATTAATGGAAGCATATGTGCCTCAGGCAGAGGACTGGAAGACCAGCAAGAGAGCTGTGCTCAACTAAACTTCATCATGATAAATGAAACCCACGGAACATACTGCAAATGCAGAAATACAGTGATTAGCTCTACACCGGAGGTTCAATGTCTTAAACATTAATTTGCTTTCTCCAAGAGAATCTCTCCCAGCCAACATAAGCACATGTATAGTCTCCTTCAGAGACAAAAGGGTACAGGGAAAAACAATCACAAACTTTTGGAAATCAGTGGCCTCACACAAGGACTTTATCCCTGGATCACCTCCAAAGAAAACCTTCCAAAACAGCAAACAAAACAGGACTGCAGAGATGAAGCAGCCTGCCATTTAACTCCTGGCGGTCAAGAGTCTGGTACTTGGGAAGGCTTGTGACCCTTGGGCACTGCAGAGCTCACCTTTCCTCAGCAAGCCAAAATCTTGAGACAGGTCTTCCCAACTCAGCACCATCAGAGTGGAGTTCAACAGAAAAAACAAGGTACCAACAGAGGACACTGACTCTGGTCAGCATTCCATCGATGTTGAAGGAAGCCCATGCCCTTGCGCCACGTACCTGACTGTTCCCACCGCCCCTGCCATGCCGCCTTCTCTCCTTCATCAGAGCATCAAGTACTTTGCTTGCACATTTTCAGCAATCTGTTGTTTTCACTGATACCAGTTCCCTCCTTGCAAACCTAAATCTTGGAGTCTCCCTATGACTCGCCTTCACAAGAATGCTAATTAGGTCTTTACTACCCCCAGGCTTTCTGAGAGAAAACAGGCATCTGCCATGTGCACTCCCACTCCAGCTATGTTTTCCCACTCCAAATCAACAAAACAAGTGTGTTACTCGGTCAGTGACATGCAGAGGACACAGATGGCTTTGTAAGAAGCTTGGGACAGGAGCTGCATCGCCCACCACGTTTCACACTCCTAAACACCATGAGGAACAGGTGACCACGCACCTTGTGAGAGGCTGCAACGCCTGGCTCTCCATGTGCTGGGTCCTTGCTCCAGTGGTGACGGGTTTCCTCAGCATTTCCCCAAGGAACAGGCTGCTACCATACCTCTGCCCACACACAGGCTTTCCAACCTACATTATTCCCTTCCCATGACACCGTGGTATTTTTAGCACGAGGTGCACAGAGTGAAAGGCAATCTGCTCCCATCAGTTGGTCACTTACATCCACCCAGAACTGTCCTTGTCCAGGACGGCCCACGCCCAGGAACACTCAGGTTTTCCAGCCAGAGTCTATATAAGGACAGCTGCCAAACTCTCCTGTGGCACCAGCTTCTTTCTCCAATTCAGGTTGGCTCTTCACTCCTTCCTGAAAAGGGGGCATTTCCCAAGATCAGGCTACCCCCAGCTCTCACATACACATGAACAGTCACAGAATAACACAAGGAGGGGACTGATGCAAAATCCACCTTCTGCACAGCTCATGGATGACAGACATGCCTTGCAAATGCCAAGCCCTGCAGGTCTCACCTTCTGGTTCAATAACAAGAGAATGCAGCACTCCCTGCCAGACTTAGGAAAGGTATCATCATACTCGTACAGAGGAGCAAAACTATCCTCATATTGAAGGGCCTTTGATGCAGGAACAGACACCTAAACACATTGACACAGCTAACCAGATATGTCAGTGTGAATTAGGAATACACCACAGGTCTCCCAGCTTCCAAGCAGGTAAACCACCTTGATGCTTCTTTTCAGCTTCCCAGTTCAGAAGATGGCTCACAGCCATCACTGCCCACCTTCAAAAGGACTGGACGTTCTCCACAGCTAGTCTGTATTGTATTTGGAAAGTAGGGAGAGGAAAGATAAGGGAATATACTCAGATACAAAGAATGTGGCACAAGTGGCTTTGGGGGAAGCATTCCTTAAATGCAATGTTTTACAAGCAGGATAAATCCTAGACCATGTGGTGACACAACTGAGCTGCAGACAGCTGCTGAGCCAGCTATCTCTTTCTTTGGGCAAGACTAGTGCCCTGCATAAATGGTTCTTTAAACTTTTTAATGCCAACTGCATGAATAGGACTTCTATGGATTCCTACAGTGACGCACAAAGACATCCTCAACATTTCAGAGCTGCTCAGTGAGCCCGCTAGCTGCCTTCACCAGATAGCTCAGACCTCATACTAAGAACAAAACTCTTTCTTTCAGGAAGCCTTTCTCACCAGTGATGTCCTGCTATCTCCAAGAAGTCAGGATTGTTGGCAGAGCTGGGCTAAAGCCCAAACAGATCAGACTCTGCAGCTTCAGTTCCCAAAGGCTGCACCAGACCCTGCCCTACCACTGTCCGCTTCAGAGCACTGCACAGGGCTTCTTTGTCCACACAGTTGGGCCTTCGAAGAGAGGCACAAAAGAAACCGAGATGAGCGTGTAATCAATAGGCCTCACCCTCCCTGCTCTCCTGCTGTCACTGCCATTTTTCAAAGGGAACTTTTCCTTCCTTCCTCCCCTTCTGCATCATCTCCTCCGGCACCCAAGCCAACAGCTGCGGCCACGCTAAGCCAGCTCTGGCAGACTGCTCTGCGGAGTCGACCCTGTTGTGCTTTGGGACAGCAACATGCCAGAGCTGGGACCTCTCCATGAGCTGCTTCTGCTGGTGTGGCCAGGGTTGCTCTGCTGCAGCTGTGCAGCTGCCTCGAAGGCACTCTCCCATCCCAATGGACATGATCCAGCAGCATGGCCACAGGAGAGGCTGTGACCCCAGGCACACCACCATGTGTCCTCCCTCCTGCTGAGAAGAGACACACAGCTTCAAGGCGTAAAGGGAATCAGTCCTGCTCCTCTTACAGCAGGCAGGGCACCAAACCCACCCTGCGATGGATTTCCACAGCCATGTCTGAGGAACGCCTCCCCCTCCTGCTGCAGTACAAGAGGTTTACAGACTGCTTCTCTTAAAACTCCCGGATGCAGCCCAATCCCACAGTATGTCCGTGAGCAGCTGGCACTTACTCTGATGCTGTTTCCAGCTGTGCTGCTTCTGCAGAGCAAAAGAGGGGAGCCTGTGGTCTTTCCAGAACACTGGGGAGGCTCAATACCCAAAGTATTGAGTACAGAGACAGGCCCACTACAGGGAAGCATGGAAGAGCTGGATCTATGTGAAGACTGAACAATCCCATCTGCCCTGCTGAAATTCCTCAAGGGATGGACATGAAGAGCACAACGACAGAGATAAAAGCTATGTTCTCAAACACACCAGTGTAGCTGCAAGACACAGAGAACAATCTGTACTGTACTTTTAGGAAATCCTCTCCCTTTTCCATATTCATACTGTTCCAAAAACTCCTACATGACATCTCCTCAAGCTCAATGCAAGCTATTACAGAACTCTGGAAACAGACAAAACCTTGAAGGCACTCTCGCAGCACATTTAATGAGGCTGATGGTTTATCCACCTGACTTTAATCTCCCCCGCTTGTCTTCAGCAGCTCCCAGTAGCACGCAGAGACCTTCTGGGACTTTTTCCATGTGCAGAAAAAGTGCCTTTCATTGCAAGACCAGGCTCTCAGGACTGAAATTCAAGTACTAGGGCATGGAAATACACAAGACAGCAAAAGAGGCAGCCAACATCAGGCACATATCTCCCAGTTTTGTACATGACAACCAACTGAGCCTGACCACATGAACAGGGAAATCCCAAGGCCACGGCAGGGCGGCCCCCCAGGTTACCCCAGAGACACTGTGAGCTTGCTCCAGTCTCACTGGCAATGAGCACAACCCACAGCTGCCGAGCTAGTGCACAGAAACCTGGCAGGGTATGTGGGAAATGAAGAAAATCAATACTGGTTGGGTTGTTTGCAAATCTGTTTCTTCCCTCACCTTCCCGGTCTCACAGAGGACAACTCATTAGGTGTCTGGAGAGCTGCCAAAACCGGATGGGCCTGAGAAAGGATGCTGCAATCCCACGTGAGAGATGCCTGACTGCCGGGACCCACGAACCGGATAACACAGCCTGTTCTAACCCCTTCACCAACCCCCTCCTCGAGACAGCAGGTGAAAGTGGTGCATGCAGGAGATAAAAAGGGTAAATATAATTCAGCCCTACGTGCACCTGTCCTCCAGACAAAGCCTGCTCCCGGAAGCCAGGCTGTGCCTCTCAGCGCACAAAGACGGGTCTAAATCTGTCTGTAATAGAGCTTTTCAGGCTGACTGAACAGTAATGTTCACAAGCTGCTCCCCTCGAGGGAATACTGTATCTTCCTCACTGCATTACCCCAATCAGAAAGATCAGTGAGCAGCTCAAAGGAAACGGTGGAAGAGGCATCGCTGATGTGATTCCATTTAGAATCTATGAGAATACTTTATTCCTCCTTTTGAAAGCGACAGATTAGGTATTTCCACTTCTCTTTGAAGTCTGGCAGAACAATTCACATCAGTGGACCAAACAACCCTCGCCCCTCATTCCTCTTGCTGTGCCAGGTACTGCAGATGGGAGAAAAGCCTCTTTGAAAGCCCCCCAGAGTCACCCGAGGCAAAGCTACCTCTGCAATCAAAGGCCAAGCTCCCAGCCAACGGGTAGCAATTTCTCTTCATCACAGCAAGCTTTATTTCCATTCCAGCTTCTTTATTTTCAGAAAGTCTCCCGGAAAATTAAGTGTGGTGCACCTCTATTCCAAAAATCTTTCCTTGGCAAGTGCTAGCTTCCCACTTTCTGGCAGACACTGAAATTAAATGCAGCCTCCCTGTTTATTTCCTTCTTGCTGTGGATATGCACATCCTTGCTGAGCTCTGGAAGCAATTTGTTAGTTGGGGAAAAAATAAAGATTTCTAGCTCTTACATAAACAATGGCTGGTGACACAAGAGGAAAGACAAGGGTTGGAGAATTTCTCACGTTTTATTAAAGCATCTCTCAGCGCAGCAGATCAGACAAAAAGAACAAACCCAAACAAACAGATTGAAACAGCTGAGTATCAAAATGGTACTGGAAGGATCGGCTGTGGAGTCTTTCCATGGCCAGGACCAGAGCCTCTGCCAGCCAACTTGGTTGAGACACAAAAAAGGGTGGACTTTGCAATTCCATGATACAGAAGCCTCCCAGAAAGAAGGTGCTCAGCACAGACCCATAATGGAAAAGCAGAGCCCAGGCTGTAACACTTGTCAAACACACCTCTGCTGATCTCAATGCTAGAAAGGAAAAAAAAGGAAAACACTTCCTGTGCAAAAGGGGAAAATAAGCAACTCTTGTCAGTGCTTCCTCCAGCCCGAAGCACAAATTGATAGGATCATGCTGATTTAATCCAGAGGGCATTCCCCTGCAGATTATAACAGTCTCAAAGTAGGTCATGCTTGGGCTTGAGCTTCTCAGCAAGCCAACTCTGACATATTTCTAGAGCGTGTGTAGGTGCATGTGTGTTTTTCCCTTTCCCTGTAGTAGCTCGCTGTGTGACACTCATAACCAGACACCCAAATTAGTTCACAGACAAGACTGAAGTGCAAGGACTGGATCTCGGCTTGAAACAGCATGGACAGAGCTGTTCCAGCACAGAACCTCCTTTCCACACACTGGCCAGAGCTGCCAGTTGTTAATGGCCAAGGGCATTCCTCCTGCCCTGGGGTTTCCAAGGGATTAGGGCTGCAATACCAACCAACCCACACACCGCCTGCGCAGGGAGGGGGAAGTGAGCACAGATTTTAACAGGACCAGGGCCATGCTGGCCAGGAGCTGAGCTGGGGGAGAGCAGAGCTGTTCAAGTCAGACACATTGAGATTCTAGTGTCCACACAGGGTCCCAATTCCTCCCTCACAATCTCTGTTTCCACACAGGCTTCAGAATAAGGAGCTCATATGGACACAGTTGCCACTTGTCCCTGCTTTGGGGACATTAGATAAGGCTGCTTCTCCAAGCTGTAGCTGACTCTAGGTTCACCCTCTACCCAGCCAACCTGCTGCACACTTCAGGCTGGAACAAACAAACTAAACCCAGGAGACCTTCAGGAACCTGCATTTCGCACAAGTACAATCAAGACTCCTCCACTTCTCCACCTCAGCCAGCGCCTCTTTACCTGTCCCCTTATCACCTGAACACAAGCCATATACAAAGCATCACAATCCATGTCTGAAATCAGCTCCCTACAAAACAAGGGCTACAAGGCACAGTAATACTTTTGATTTGTCAGGACACAATGAGCACATCCCTATTCTCCCTTCATCACCCTAGAACAGCTACAAAACAAAAGACCCACCCATACCAAATTGCTTTTACACTCATGCACTCAGAACCCTTCCCGTAACTTTAATTTCAGATCCTCCCAGCTGTCACAGCACTTGCCTTATCCTCCAAGGACTACAAACACAGGCTTTCTTCAGGGTCCTGGACTGTTTATGTGCAGAGCAAGGAAGAGAACTGCATTTGCTAAGGCTATGAATGATTTATCATCGCACTGAATGCGAGAGGAGCGGGGTCCCAGGGCTCGCTGCATGACCGGAATCTCATAGGCAGGCTGCATCTGCAGAGATGTTTGTGTGCACTCTTCAAATCATCATTAACCATCAGGACCCTCCAGAGGAGCATTTATTTCCTTGGGAGCGTAAGGGAGACGGCTGCTGAGAAAACAGCTGGGCAGGATTTAGCCCCATTATATCAGTCGATCTTGTTCCACTCTCCCACCCAGTTTAGCTGGATACAAAAATAGAGATAATAATGAAAATTAAAAAAAAAAAATAAAAGAGAGAGGGAAGTGCAGTACATAGCACAGGCCAACTGCAGGTCACAGCTCTGGTCAGTGGAAGCACACGCAGCTGCACAGGGCAGGTTTTATATTTCCAAATACCTCCCCCCACCCCAGGGTTTTAGGTACTCATCCCATTCTCCAGATGGTTTGCGCAGTGCTGTAAATGCAGGTGTTATAAATAAACAAAAATATGCCCATGCTGGCACGCAGCTTTCAGCTCGGAAAGCGGGCATCAAGGATTCTTAATGAAATGGTTTTGCAATTCCCAGCAGTTCTGCATTCTCTGGTGATTAAACAAATACAGAGCGAGAGCCCAGCCTTGACTCCATCTACGGGAGTTTTGTCACAGACTGAAATGAGGCAGGAATGCCATCCCATGGACCTCCCTCAGCCAGCTACACAGGCCGTAACTTAATATTATGCCTCTCGTTATGGGTGTGATACCAAGAGGCAACCATATTTAATACAGCACTCTGTGGCCTGGGGATAAAGCAGGATGGAGCCAACCATCAATCACTCGACTTCTCTTCCCTTGTAGGATTACACAGGCCAATCCCACGGCTAGGAAGTATTTATAAAGTAGTTTTTTTAGTTCTAGATACTGCAGACTTTTTACAGTTACTATGTTCCTCTATTTTCTGAGTACTATATTTACATGCATATAATCCTCACCTCGACCCCACTCATTAAAAAAAGTACTGCTCCCTTGACAAACAGTCCTCAGATTACCTACAGCTCACCCCCTCTCCTTCCCAACAGCTATGAATCCTACCAGTTACCCCAGCAAAGGCTCCCTGCAACCAGGGAGAAGAAAACTGGAGCAAGGAAGAGGAGAACCAGGCAGGAGATGGGTAGCCTTGGAGTGAACCTCCCCTTTTTACTATACCCCCTGCACTGCACTTGAATCATTTCCTCCCTTCTCCCCAGGCAACCCGTGGATTAGATGCATGAAAGTACAGCAATTACCCTCTTCAATTACCCTAAAGACTCCGCAAGAATAAATTGTTTGCAATGGAGAACCCTCTTGCCTTCTCCCCATGCAAAGCCAAACCTTTTCTCCATCATCTACAGCCAATCTACAAAATCTGTATGCTCTGCAGACTGAGACCAGCACTACACAGTCAGTTTTAATCTCCTTGGAGTTCTCCAAATGCAGCATCATGGCTCAGATGCAGTTATCCACCACTGCCTTTGGAAGCTTCATTTCTCCTCTTCCCCTCCCCAGCTTGCAGCCCACACATAGCAAAACACAAGCAGGAAGAAAAGGGTGCTGGGAAACTTCTCTGCGAAACCCTCTCTTAATTTCAGGCTCTTGGATGTGGTGTGGCACCAGCCTGGAAGAAATTCTTGCTCCCCACAGCCCATCGAGCTTCCAAGGGCTGTTTGGAGAAACAGCACCAGACATCAGCTGACACTAGCAATTACACCCAAATAGCAGATACAAGGTCTGTTATCGATCTGTTCCTAGAGGGAAGGACAAGCTATCCAGTAAAAAGGGGTGTCACGTTATTAAATTCTGAAAGGATAATAACCCAACACAGAGGGCACAGCTGTTACTGGTACACTTCAGGCTTCATTTCCGAGCCTGACAGGGAGCAAAGACCATCAGAGTGCTTCAGTGTTCAGAGACAGGCCTAGAAATTACAGGAATAAATTAACATATCCATATCCAAATTACTGAGCTAAGGGGGCTGCAGTTCTGTTGGCAGGAACTGGCCTCCTGACGCTGCCAGTTACTCCCAGCAGCTGCTTTAACCTCTTGTTAGCTGGTGCCACAGTGTTCAAACACTTTGACCTCTCCAAGCTCTGCAGCTTTGCCCCAGAGCAGGAGTTTTAACAGCCCAAAGACATTCAACAGCCCATGGAAAAGGCGCAAGGGAGGTTGTCTCCTGCAGTAACCTGAGCCCAGCGTCCTGGTGAAGAAGAGCGACAGACAGCTCTGTGCAAAAGCCCAGATCAATTCTGCTGCAAAAAGAAAACATGGCTCAGGTAAGCAAACAAGCCACGGCCTTTCAACATCAGCAACTTAAAAGAATGGAAGAGTTTAACCAAGCTACTGCTGGAAAAAAAAATTCACAAAGAGTTATCGATTTTTATGAGCTTGGAGTCAAGAGACCCATAAATTATTCACAAGGCAACAGAGATGGCAGATTTCTTGGACATTTCAGCGCCGCACCACACAGAATTACAAGCTCAGATCATTTGGCCAGGCTGTCCCACAATCAAGCCTTTATAAACAACAACAGTGATCTCCAGAACGGGCATCCAAACGTGTGACAAGCCACTGCCAGGGGCTACAGGCAGAGCTGGACAGACAGAACCACAACAGACAAGCGGCTTCAGAGCATACTTTGGGGATTTTCCACCCCACAGCAGACAGCAGGTCTCCCTGTCTGCATTAACAAAATTACAAACATAACACCACAAATTAGAAATGAAATGCACCCTCATCCCTGCACAAACAGATCTGGCCGAGAAATCAAAGTCCTTCCAATTATCCTGAAAGGCATTTGGAAATCAACATGAGAAGAGCCCTACAGATACCAGTATTTATCTCAGATATAAGTCTGGGCAGAAAACTCAAGCTCAAGAGTTCTGTGAGATACTCCCAGCTTCATCACAAGCCTCAGGTGCAGCCTCTGGCAACTCATCTCTCCAGGCCCCCGTATTAAATGGAAGGCAACAGTTTTCCTCCCATTGCAAGGGAAACGCATTGATGCCCCCAGATGCAAGAGCAGCCAAGCCCAGGCAGCACCTCAGATCCTGAGCTTGTCTGCACAGTCCTCGTCACTGCAGCCAACCTCCAACATCAAGAGTGGCCCCATAGATTTGCAGCACTCAAAGCACTGAGGACACTTGGCTTAGCCTTTCATATATCCAGAAAAGCATGGACCAAAGAAGATCCAAAGAGCCGGCCAGCAGCACTCAGCCACTGCCTTCCACTGGCTCCAGGAACACCAGTCCCTGGTCCTGGCTGAGAACTGGGGAGTCTCTGGTTGAACATGAGCCAGGTGTGACTCCAGAGCAGGTATGAGACCTCAGCACTGGAAAGACTCTTGTTTAAAAAAAAACAGTGGATTGCAAACTTCATACCAAGATAAGTTTTTATGAAATCTAGTGGAGGAAGATCAATATTTTCTTTTGTTAAGTAAACGTGGCCACTGAAAACACTACAGCAGCAGCTCAGAAGACAGATTTTCTGTTTATCCACACCACCAGAAGCAGAAGTGAGAACAAAGGCAGCTGCTCTTAACCATCACCCAAACATAAACCTCATCCAGGATCCCAAGCCTTTAACTCATAGAAAGGGAAGCATAAATCTCTCCGTGCTTGTCCAGAAAGAGCTGGAGGTTTTAAAAAGTGGTGGAAGGGAAGCAAGCTGAGTGTCTTTACCTCTTCCAAATCCAGGGACTCGGATGCCTGGCCAGTGGTCCATAACAGCACCTAACTCCAAGGCAGTGTAGACAACAGCTCTAGACACCCAAAACCCAAGTGTGCCAAGTGTGAGCCAAGTGTGGGTTTCCAGCACAAACCCCACATACTCTGTGGCAAACCCGGCAAGTTCTTGGAGGCACACTGATGGGAAGGATTCCATGCTGAGCAGTCTCACACTAATGACCCCACAGCAGGATCTGGCAGGCAAAGGCAGCCCCCAGATTTAGCCAGCGCTGTTTGAGTTTCAGATGGTGCAGAACAGCACATTGATCCATTTATCGTCTCTGGGTTGCCATGGAGACCACAAGTCATTCTCCACCATCGCCACCCCCCCCGCAGACCCCCCCACTGCTTTTCAATTGATAGCTGGGCACTGGGGAAGCATTTGCAGCACCGTGGAAATTAAATCCACACCAGAAGAGCAGGGGATTCAGAGCCGACACAGCCAAGGGACCTCAGCTTCAGGCAGCCTGTCCCATTCTTCCCCCCGAGCCAAGTCCAAGTAACCAGTCGCTCTGAGCCTCTAAGTAGTATTACGGGAAATTAACAATAATAAAGTGGGATTTTAATGCCACTCCGTGGGTTCCCCTCTGACAGTTCTCACAAGGTAGCAGGGAGGGAAGACTTAAACCTCTGCAAGTGCCAAAACAGGCTTTCGAGCATCCCAGAGAATAACCCCACCAAGGCCAAGTACCAGCGAGTTCCCATCATCCCCAAGCAGGATAACATCCAGGAGGACAGCAGTTTTCTGCTCTTCATACAGCAGATCCACTCGAGAAGGATCACAGTTGATCCTTCACTGAGGGCAGCAGAGCACTTCTGCGCAGTGCGAGCAGCACGATGAGAGTGGGTGGATCAAACAGCTGATCAGACTCAGGCAACTGAACCCAAGCTCAACCTCCAGCCGGCTGCTGCTGGAAACAAGTCACTCCTTGGTCTGTAGAAGGCACATGAGCCACCAACTCAGGGCAGCAGAGCAAGCCCAGGCCTAAGCACACATCCTGTAATCCCATCCTTCAGATATACACTCCATAACCTCTCATGCAGGAAGCAGAGAAAACCCTTGACCTGCCTTTGGGGCAAATGTCCCAATGGGGTGCACAGCACTGCCTCCCCACACCTACCCAGTCCAGGCTCTGGCACCACAGAGTACTCAGGTGCTGTTCAGCACTACCATTTACTAGAACCAGATAATATCACATTTCCTTCCTCCCACCTCATGTGGGAGGAAAAACACCATCAAGACAACCTGAGGAAAATTTTTCAAACCTTAGTGCTTAGGTCTTGGCTTTTAACTCCACGCACAGCCACTCGAGCAAGTCACCTGCTTAGTCAGAAGATCTGATCTGATGTAATTCCCTTGCATTTCAACAAGGAGCTGCTGTGCAGGTGCTGCACTTCTTAACGGCTCATTCCCTGCACACACAAGTGTGAAAACTCAGTGCTGGCTTTACCCAAGGTTGCAAAACCACATTACCACAAGCACCTTTTGGAGGGCCAAAGGACACGATCTTCGTGCCACACAGAGAGGAAGAGCTGGTGCCAACAGCCCCTCCCAGCACGGTGGGCTGCTGCCAGAGGAGCCCAGCAGTCAGAACCCACTCCAGGCACTGGAGCATGAGGACATGGGGCAGGTGGCAGAGCACAGAAAGGCAGCTGCAGGCTGAGAGCCTTCAGGGAAACTCAAGAAGCGTGGTGTAAATACTGTATGCGCCTGGAGCCAGAAAGCTCAGCGAGGGCTGTGTGTGGCATTTCCTGAAGGTTACCTCTAATAAGTGCTGTCAGCCTGCCAGCCTTCAACTGTCTGCTGAGTCCTTCTGAGAGAAGCATGGCAAGGCCTGGACCTCTGTGGCATTGTCACAATCTGTGACAGCAAGAGCTCAAAAATAAAATTCCTCCCACGGAGCACAGAAGAGGCAGGTGTGGGACACCAAGGCAAACAAACCCACTGTAAGCCGGCAGGATAGAAGGGCTCCTGGTTGCAGAGCTGCTTGCTGAGCACTGTGTATCTCCCCTCTGAAACAGAGGCTGATGATGAGAGCCAGCTCTCATGCACCCTGAGCAGGTGAGGAGGCAGCCACGGCCTGTCCTGCTCTGCATCCCTGCTGTGCACATGCAGCTGCTCAGCCCACGGCCTCACAGGCATATCCACCACGGGGTGAGACCACAGCCTTGTGCTGAGATGCTCAGGCCACTTTCCTCTGGCAGCAGCAGTCAGGGTGCTGCACCACCTCCCTCACCCAGGCAGAGGCATGGACACTGTGTCAGAGCAATCCATCAGCAGAGCCAGAGTACAGCAGCAGACATTTATCTGCATTTATTTTCTAGCTGCCACCAAGGAGATTATCCTGGCCCTCCCCACTCATTTGCTTTTTCCAGTGGGAACACACAGGGCATCTTCATCTAGTCCCAGGTCTTTTCTGGTTCTCAGGGTCACAACTTTTAGCAACTTTCCAGCCCTACGCTCACAGTCCACTGGTGAAGTGGATTTGCTCTCTGCTGCTCTTCAAATGACATGCTCAGCTCAGCATAATGCAGAAGCTTGCAACCAAGCCATGAGTGGCACCAGCCTCTCCAGCCTGGAGACCAAGCTTTCCAGCAAAGGCAGCAAATGCCCACAGCTCCTCTTGCTAAGCCTCTGCTGCTCTCCCCCTTCACCCTTTTCCTTTTCTTTTTTTTCAGACAACTGCTTCAAACACAGCACTGAAAATAAATGCCAGTGGTAACCAGACAGTACACACCAGATAACAGAAACACTGCAGTTGTGAGCAGGAAAGAATTTGGGAGATCTGTCATTCCAGCTTCCAGCAGGGGAAAAAAAAAAAGCCACCGTTCAAGGCCTCTTCGGTTACGTAAACTTCATTTCCATGTCTTTTATCACTGATAAGATAAGCCATTGCTCAAGTTCAAGTTCTGTATCAAGTAAACCAAGATAATCCTCTTAGGAATTCCCCATGCCCCAGCTTGAACAGACCTGCAGAAAAGAGCTTAAGGGGTTGCCTTCAGCTTAAAAAAAGAAACACACAAGCACACAGCCACAGACTTATTTATAACATAGGCAAATTTGGGGCCTAGTATAGAGCACTGGAGGCTTATACAGCTCTGCCTGAATAAGGGATCTACTTCTGCCCTAGTTCATAAATGCTACAAGCTACTACTTGGTCATGCATCACTCAGCTGAGCACCAGTCTGGAGACGACCGCCCTTCTGAGGAGGAATAAGGATTCCTCCTTATTGCAGCAATAAGGACCTAGAGGATCAGACCCCCAGAGGCAATTAAACTGATTCATGACCAGTCCCACACACTTTGTCCTGGATTACAGGAACAAGACTTTTCCAAGCAGCTGAATTTTTTAATTTATTTTAGCACAAGTTAATTTTATATCCTCTAATGCTGGTAGCAGAACCAGAGTAATTCCAAGCAATTATTGCCCTGCTTTGGGTATAAGATTTTACACTCACTAAGACCACCCCATACTGTACTGTCAGGACATCCAGATGTGAACCATCACTGTCTATATTTGTTAAGAGGTTGATGTGATCCAATCTAGCAACTGGATATATTTACTAACCACTTAAATATGCACTCGCACACCCTGCACTGTAACACAAAAGGGCATTTCATAAGTTTCTGATTGCAAGACAGATGACAGCAATAAGCAAACACACAAACTCTTGCCCTCCTCTCTGCTGCTTGTCATCAGGACGCAAATTACCTGGGCCAGCAATTTTATCTTCCAGGAAACCGACTTCGCCCGAAGGCAATGAAGGCCAACATTTGGAGCTTAACACTTTACTTCACAGGGCTGCATCTGGCCACCCCCGTGCAGTTCAACAACGTGCAACCACACGCTGGAAGGGCACAGCCTCAAGCCCTTCTAAGCCCACAGCTGCCGGAAGATCAAGGCACAAGGTGGTGGGTACCATCTGAAGTTGGTGCTTAAAATGCAAATTTTCTTCAGGTCTATCTACTTCCCCAGCCAGCCCAACGGGCTCCAGCACCCACAACTGTTTCTTACTCATTTCCAGCTACCAAGACTTTCATCCTTCTGATAGCCTCTCTCCATTAGGGTCTTTGTCACACGTCTCTGAGTGTTTTATGACACTCGAACTAAAAGACGCAGCATATCAAACAAAACACATCTCACTCCTCCCCACCAGCAACTTGAAGATCCTTTAACACTGACTGACGACCCACAATACTGTGGGAAAGGCTGTTTCCAGATCAGCTGCTGGAAAAGCTCTTCCAAGGTAGCAGCTGAATTCAAATCACACACCAATTAGCTCAGGGGGATTTGTATGTTTTTCTTTCAGGAAACCTATTCGAAAACAAAACAAACAGAAAAAAAATTGTTTAAATCTCATTAAAATATCTCAAACTGTGCCACAAGCATGCCACACTTTCTACTGAGGAAAACAGGAGCAGCGCAAACTAGTTTCACCCCATCAGAAGGAGTTTTGTCCTTTAAACCCTCTTATGCGTCCCCCCGCTTCCAACAAGACAATGCAGAGATCCAGAGCAGCTACAGACCTGTTCAGCATCACACAGCAAGCAAACCACTGTGCCAAACAGCCTGGGGCTGCCCTGTATCTTCCCCATAAGATGAGGTTTTCCACGTTGCTCTCCTCAGGTTTTTGCCTCTCGCCTCAAGGCCACATGCAGATGACCGTGCTTTTTCTGAAGCCAGTGCCAATGAGGCCACTGCATTCGTTATCCAGCAGGATAATGACAGAGTGCAATTCAGTCAACAGCAAATCCTCCCCAGGGAGATGCCCTCTGACCTTCCCTGAGCTGGGGGATGAACGCAGACAGCCAGATCTCAGACAGGCGGCAGAGCTGAGTGAATAATTCCTAATGAATCCTTTCATCTCTTCTTTTGTTTTGGGGAAGGGGGGAGTGGGTGGAGGGAAATAGTTTGGTACTATCCACCAGCAGAAAATTATTTTCCAGAACTACCCCAAATCACTGTCATCCGAACCACATTTTTCATGGCTTCTGCTCAGTACGTGAGCACAGAACACAGGCTGCTTTCTGCAGAGAAGGCCCTCATGCAGACGGTCAGTCTGGGAGGGGAGAGCGACAGCCAGAGCCCCAGCAAGAGCAGGGATGCTCCTGCAAGCCTCCCTTAAAATCACCCTTAGGCAGCCAATTGAGAGTCAGTCTAAAATTTCCGCTCAAACCACGTTCTTGCCAACAAAACTCAGTTCCACTGACACATCAGCAAACACATGAAGGACAAGAAAGTTCATGAAATAAGGCCCCTAGAAAGTCAGGACCTTACCTCTCTCCACATGTCAGTCAGCCCTCTCTATCAATTTTCTTTCATTTTCCAAGCCACAAGCTGGAAGGATAACAAGGATGTGATAAAAGCAGATTTATTTTTTCCCCAACAAAAAGAAGCAATTCTCATTTCTCCAGTGTGAATTCAGCTGTAGAATTCAGTTTAGCAGCATCTCCTGAATGCTTTGTGTCATCCAGAGGTATTACAGTAACTAAGGGTGGAAAAACAACTCACAACTCTGAGGTCTCAGATCTGCTTCACAAACTTTCAGTCACCCATGCAGCACCCAGGCCCGTGGGCGCTCGTCTCTGTCAGTGTGATGGTACCAGTTTTAGCCACGCAGTTTTTATCCCCATCTCTCAAGTGATCCTGAAATCAGCCATGTTTGAAGCAGTCACTTCCAGCTGCAACAGCATTTACACAGATTTACCCTCAGCAAGCCCCATCTCATCAGTTTTTGTTTTATATTGGGAACAGAAATTACACGGAAGGACCATGGTCACCAGATGCTCCCTGCTCAGGCAAATGAACTGACGTGAACCCACACACTTAAACAGAGCTTGGCTCGTGTATTTATATAGATGCCAAATCCTAGGGATATCAATGACAATCTCTTCCCCAGTAAAACCTGATTACAGCGCTGGACTCTCTAAAGCCCCCCTGCCACCTCCCACATCACCCAGGACATCACAGGGAGCAGCCAGCAAACCCCTCCAGGTGCCCAGCACAGCAGGGGTTCCAATACCAATGATTAAGCAGATCTTCAAAGGAAGAAAAACAAGAGTCCTGGTCAATGACTGACCAGTGTAATGGCTCAGGCCACTCTCATGTGCTCCTCTCACAGCACATTTGTTTGCCGGGCTGCCCAAGAGGTTTCCAAGGGTCAAACACGAGGTCATCAGCTTTGCTGAAAAATATAAAAAGCTGGAACTGCAAGTAAGGAAGGTCCCAGTACTTACAATTAAGGCTAAAAAGACATGAAAATGCAAATCCTTTAAGTTCAAACATACCAGAGGCAGCACCAAAAAGAAAAAAAGGGGAAAAAAAAGGATCTTATGGCTTTTGAAGATCAGACCTTCGCAATATTTAGTAATCCATGTAAAATTCTGACCAGCCTCAAGGACCAAGAGTGGCTGTGGAAAGCAAAACCTTGCTTTCAGGCTATTTTGAGAAGCACTCACAAGGTTTATCCCAGAAACTGCTTTCTGCCTACTCAGATTTCTCAACTGAGCCAATCACATGGTGTTTCGATGGGCTGCTGGAGACACTTGAGAATAGCAGTGCTGCCGGCCGCTATCTGCCTGGCACAGGGTGGTTTTTAATTGAGCCTGAACTCTTAAGTCCCTGCTGCAGTCTGCAGCTCCAATCACTGAAGCAATAATTAAACCCAGGAGAAACAGTGCAAAGCAGCAATGCCTTTAACTAGTACATTAAGATGAGGAAACCTGAAGACATGCACAGACATCTCCAGGATGTGCTATTTTGTTTTAAGCCTGAGGATTTCACAGATTTTAAACAGGAAAAGTCAGGGTAGCAGAGATCCTGCAGTACAGAAACAGGAGAGATACAGGAAAGTATTCACTTTCACTTCACCCAGTCCAAGGAGGAAATCAGAGGAAATTTTTCCCATCCAAGTTTGGGACCTTCTTCCCAGGGGAACCTGAGAGATTACAAAGAGAAGGGAATGCAGAGCAAGGGAAGTACCAGTTTCAGCCACCCTCCCCAACTCAAACAGACTCGTCAAAGAAACCTGTCAGAGACACCATCCTGTGAAAAGTCCGTGTTAGCTGGGGAGGTTGCTGGTAGATCAGACAAGTTCTGCTCTGAAATCCGAGGGGAGAGACTCAGCCTGGAAACGACTCTCCATTAGGTTAATTAGTCAAGTTTGATGTATCCAAGTCGGTTACCATGGCCACAGGAACTGAAGAGTAATGCTTTACACAGATTTTCCTGTGTGGGACTGGGGAGCTCATCCAGCCCCTCCAGGCCCCCCAAGCCGGGTAGGGAGGAATCTGCCACCCCGGGACACTCTGGGCTCTGTGCCAATGCCCTCAGCCCAGGTTGGGCTGCTCACAAACGCTGACTGGAAGAGCTCCCTGTCCATAGACCATAAGGCTGCTAAAAATAGCACCAGAGATAAACCAGGTTAATGACACATCAAGAAGATGCATTTGCACACGGAAATCAACAGAATGCATGCGAGATCTGCCCTCCACCTGGCTTTTGGTTGGTTGGTTTTGAGCGGGGGGGGGAGAGAGAAAAAGACGCTCTGTTTTCTCTTGAAAATTCAAAGCCCACCTGCCAAAGAAATGATAGAAAGCTGTCCTCCTCTCCAAACACCACCCCAAATTCAGCTGAAGCTTGTCTGTTAATTTCACTGCCTGAGAAGAGACCACAGTGTGTTACAAACAAGCAAATATTTTAAGTGTCATTAGCTACATTATGATCAGCATCCTGTCAGCTGCTTACAACTCTACGGCGCAGCACACACTCAGCCGTGCACTAGCACACAGGAGTAAAATCTACTGCCACCTCAGGAACAGCAGCAGATTTAGAAAAGAGTGGGAGAGAAAAACCAATTTGCAATTCAGCAAAGCTCCTGTGGCAGAGCGGTTTTAAACTCCCTTGGGAAAAGGACCCTCCCCTCGCTCTCACTCTGTTCATCAGGTGCCTCACTGAGCCAGGACTGATGCCTGCAGAAGCTGCCACAGAGCACAGAGGATGGCATCTGCCCAACTTTCCTCTTCATCAGCTCTCCCGTGGATATGCAGGGCCACGGCACAAAAGCACAGACTACTTGAGTCTCCCAGGGAGCACAAGCAAGATTATTCAAGGAACAAAGGTGCTGCAGCCGGCAGCCAGCACAAAGCAGCAACAATGTAAAAAGCCCAAACTCCGACGCGGAGGAACATTCCCAGCACCATTCTGAGCCAGGCACTCGATTTTTCAGCTCATGGAAAAGGAGCAAATGCCACAGACCTTCCCAGCTGCCCAGACCATGGCAGAAATGCCTGAACTTTTACCAACACTGCCTGAGCACGACTCCAAGCTGAAACCACTGCTGGTGCTGCAAGAACAGCAACAGAACCCTCTGTGAGGGTCTGTTCTCCTGTTGCAAAATTGGCTGGTTTGTCCCTTGCTAAAAGGAGACACGTGACATGTCTGCAAACAGGTCTGTGCAGAAATTTGGGGAGAAAATCTTTCCCTTGGAAGGGAATTTCAGGACTGTGAAAATTACTCCTGAAAAAGGCGATTGAAACGCAATCAAGTTGTGTAAATTACAGCCATTCTTCCCTGATTTCAGACTGCCTGTCCCCTGGCTCCCCATTCCTCCTTGCAGTACCCATACTACCAACAAAGCAGTGTCACCTTAAACAAAACTGTGACATTGGTGAAGACAGTCAGCTACTCAGGTCAAAAATAACAAGAGAGAAAAGCACTGTGATAGGAACATGCTGAGGGGCAGTGAGGTGGCAAACTCCTTCAACTAGCACTACAGCCAAAGTCCCAGATCTCAGAAACAGAGCTTAAAAGAAATCAGCCAGATGCTGTGAAACACGCAGGAGAAATCACCCTCCTTTTACAGCCCCAAACCTATTAAGAGATACAATTCATCTCCACCTTTCTTAGCGGTTAATGTTGAGCTGTTGCCTTTCTTTTTTCCCCCCTTCTGCACCAGCCTTAATTTCGGAACACTGGAAGTTGGCCTTGTGACAGGAGGGCAGAACACGAGAAGACCCATTTGTTTCTGTAACTAATTGTTCTGCCTCCTCAACACACACATCAAATTGACTTGGCAAGGCTGCAAGGCAAGGTAAAGCTGCTGTATTTATTTAGCCATTTCTTCTTCTGGTTAAAAGGCTTCGTAAAGGAGATTGCAAGTGGCCAAGGCAGCACAGGCACCTTTATCAAGTTTTACATCAACTGGAATGAGGGAAGAAAGACTCAGGATAGCAGCATTCCTGATCGTGGCCCTTACAATGGGTATTTTAGCTTCAGTTACCTAAGAATTAATTGGCAAGATATTCAAGAAGTTCATAAAAGCAAGTGTGAACACTCACTTATTTCTGGCTACAGCCTTCTTACCCTAGGGATCAGACTCTGTAAAACAAAAATAAGTACGTGTAGACTGCCTGATCAGAAGGCAGGGGAGTGCCTGCATTAGCCAAACACATTAAGTGCCTCAAGCAGCAACCGGGTAACTCAAGGCTGAGGAGTCGTGCACAGACATGTTCTTCCTGGAACAGCCCCACGCCTGCAGCCACGGGCCTGACTCTGCACCCATCTTCCAACTCAGCCAAAGGTTCAAGGTGTTTCCGCATAAAACAAGGAACTAGAGCAAGGCAAACAATAATACATTGTGTGGAGAGTAAAACCTCCTGCTGAGAAGAAATCCAGACATTTAAAAAGCACAACCGAACAAAATGCAAAAAAAAAAAAATTAAATAATTAAAAAAAAAAATAAGACACAGATGGAGCTTAAAGCTCTTGTGTCTTGCAACAGACCAAAGCTCACACCGCCTTTGTCACGGGAAGCAGGAGCAACCAGGGTGCTTGTGTCTGCCTCTGCAGCACAAGTCCTCCATCTCTGGGCAAAGTAAATTCCTCATTTCTGAGCTTTCTCTGCTGTTGGCAGAGTTTAAGGACATTCACAGAAGTGCTCTGGATTTCATAAGCACCAGTCTCAGTGGAGAAGATGCAAACCTTAGCTCTCCACAGTGAGAGAGTTAGAACGAAAACACAACCCTTAAGGTACATGCTGACATCTCTCTTTATTTCTGTTTCATAATGCTGGAGAAAACCCAAAACCCTGCAGTGTTTCTCACTCCGACACCACACAGCCCTCAGGAACGCTGCTGGCAGCTGGCTGGGTTCTGGACCAAAACCGCAGCAGCTCTTTACGTGCATCTCTAATCATGGCACCTCAAGACATGTAGACATCAAAAATAAAAAAAAAAAAACCAACAATTTTTTAGCAGCAACCCTGTCGAGATATGAAAGTAAAGGAAAGACTAAAACTTACGAATGAAGGAAAAAAAAAAAAGAGAGGAAGAAGAAAAAAGGGCTGGCTGACACCTCCTATACATGCTGTCAGCAGGATCATTTGCTCCAAAAATAAGGATGTCCAACTCATCTAAACCGATGACATGACAACCGCTTCACAGTCCCAACCCCAGAGTTGCACAAAAACCTCTGAACACCCATTGCCTTGCAGCTCAGTAAAAAACAAGCACTTGTACTCACTCAGCGCAAGCAGACATCATGTGCCGCTCCCCAGAAAGTTTCAGCTCTTCACATCCACTCAAGCATCCACTTGGGCTGCAGAGAAGCCCTTTCACCCCTCCACCCTCTGCCAGTCACGCTCCGCAGCTCCCGCCACAGGCCTGCAGCAGAGCTGGCTGCCCAGGTGCCTGTGCCACATCATGCAAAAATATTTCAACTGTAGCCAAACTACTCCGCAGAGCAAGCGCAGAAAGGGAGTGCTACCTTCTCCTGGTGCCCCCCCAGCCAGCAGCAACCAACCTCCTACAGAGCCTGGATATGCTCAGACTGCCTCATCAGCACCTCCCAAGTGAGTGACATTTAAGACTAGAAAGCCTCAAATAAGAATACCAAAAAGTTTTTCCACTGCCAGTTCAGAGAGTTTTCCCAAAACACACAGATTCCTGTAATGCAGACTTTCCTGCATTTTATTTCTTTGACAGTTTTTAATCACCTCTGTTCTAGCATTTGGAAATTATTATTCACACACACAACAGGAACAAGGCTGCAGGGAAACATGAATTTCACTAGCCTGCCTGGTTTTGTCTGTGGACACCACCTCACATATTACCAAATCAAAACAAGCCGGCCAACTTGAGCGTGAGGGGGAAATGAAAGGGCAGCCCGGTGACCTAGAAATGAAGCTGACACTCTGGCATGAGCTTGAAACTCTGCAGCAAAGAAAAAAAAAAAAAAAAAGCTGTAACTGCTTTCAAGATGGAACTTGAAAAGTTTATAAATGAAATTATATGACATGGTACCCACAGAAAAACAAGGACGTCTTTCCAACAGGAAAGAGTCATCCCCTTTGCCAAACAAAAGAAACTCTAATGCAAGAGAAGAGGGGGGACAGTTACTCAAGGTCCAGACGCAGGAAAAGTACTCCCAGCAAACTGGAGAAATTACCGAACACAGAGCTCTGATACCAAACACCACTAGCTCTGCTACACACCCAAGATTTACATACCACGTATCACAAATCGCACGATGGTAACAGCATGGGCTTGAGGAGTCGGTACACAAAGCTTTAGGGCTTCAAGCAGTGGATCAGGAATGCTGCAGTCACACGCCTCAGCACTGATCCAATGCAAACTCACCCTGCCAGGTGTAATTCATTCAAAGAGGGTGTTAACGAGTTCCCTTTGTTCAAGCAAGTTTCAGGCTTGATCGGGTAATGTCCATATCACCAGCATAAAACCGACATCCCCATCGCCCTCCAGCAAAGGCTGACAGGAGAGGCGTCACAAGCCAATTTCCAGCCCGGATTGTGCGTGCACCATCAGGTAATCCAGTGAAAACCACTGGGGACTCACAGCCTTCCAAAACCAGCTCCTTGCAACATCAGACCAGGGAGATCACGAGGCCTCAGCAGTAAACACTTAACGCAGAGCGCTTCTGCTACAAGAGCCAGGTGCTGCCACTGATAAACCACGTGCTCCGCAGCGCCGCAGGTACGTGTTCGAGAAGTTTGCAGAGGCCGAAGACTGAGCTATTTGTGAAGTGATCAAGTATCATGCAGCTGAGATCTGACCCTATAAAAATTTAGCTGCTGGAGTAATTTTATAAGGTTTTAAACTATTTTCAGAAGAAAGCCAACTTTCCATTGTTTGCCACAGCTTGTTAGAAGCCCACACATCCCGCAGCGTAGAGGAAAGACTCCCTCCGCCCTCTCCAGACAGCGCTGCACGGCTGGAGGCACAGACAGATTTTCAGAAAGCTTGACTTTGCCTGCCATCCCACTCACCAATTCAACTCTCCCACCACATCTCACTGACACTCAGGCGCAAGGTTCAGTCCTTCACTGTGCTGTGTTGCTTTAATCAGGGCCCAGCTCTTTACACAACCACCTAAGCCTCCAGACCTTGCAATTAAACACTCCCTGAGGAGGATGAAACCTGCCCACCTGGGAGACAGCAAGTCCTCAGGGACTGATCACAGACGATGGGATGATCTGCACCAGGAACCTTCCCAAATCCTGTCATCCTCCACCCACGGGCTGACACATTTCTTTCCTTCTGCGTTCTTCAACACAGAGACAAGGAAGAGCGCATTACAAACTACTCTCTTGCCCCAACACGCACATGACAAACCCAAACTGTGCTGCTTAGGAAGCTGTTGAGCAGCATTCAGGTACCAGCAAAAGAGTACCAGCCCAGAGCCTGCAGAAAACAAGGTTTAGAAGACTTAAAAGTCCCCAAAACTACATGACAGATGGCCACACCACTGGAGTGTTTCTTCAGTTCCCTGAGCGGACAGGGAGAAGCACACCCAGCCAGGAAGGGTTAACTTCCCACAGATTTGGGCCAAAACTGCATTTCTGGGCAACGCCACTCTGTCCAGTGTTACACCAGGGAAACAATGCTAAATAAAGATTACGCCAAGTGGTATTATGTAAATAATTCTCTTCCACAATGAAAGGATAAACCCAGACTGCTTGGTTAGTTATTAACCCACAGAGAGGAAATCCTGCCGGCTCTGCCTCCCTCCCTCAACACATGCACCACCCACCCGGAGAGCCACAGCCAGGGCTGCAGCCACCAGAGACAATACCCACACCGTCCCCAGCCTCCCCACGCGCTGGCACTCTCCTGCGGACTGCTTCCCACAGGAGGAAACCATTTGGGCCCCACCACATTGCCTCCTCCCAGGGCAGCCCCGCTCCTGCCTTCACCACTGCTGCCAAGGCTGGACTTGGCCCCCTTCCTCTTTCTCATCCTCCCCCCACCACGGGTCCAGGACATGAAGGGCTCCCTTCCCTTTGATGGGAACACGCTCCTCAACACATCCCTCCTCTTGAAGCCCTTCCCTTCCCCTCGTGGGCTGAATCCACTGGAGTCTGCCTTTGCCTGCACATCTTCTGCCCAGAATAACTTACTCGACCTTTCTGCCTCCATCTCTCCCTGCAACCTTCCTCCCACCTTGGCCTCACGTCTGAATGCTTTATGTTTGTCATACGATTTTAAATCTGTCAGCAATTCATCCATCTGCTGCCTCCTGGGTTTTTAATGCCGCAAACCATTCTGGGTTACAGCCTTGCCTAAACCTCTCAGTGGAAAATTAAGCTGTACCTCATTCAGAAACCAAACTGGCTTTGAGATCACTTCTTTCCAAGGTGCTGGGCTGTTTCAAAGACAGGCTTCTCCCCTACAGCTAGCAGAAAAGCCATGATGCTATCCGGTCTAAAATAAACATTATGGGAGCAGCGATAAGGGGAAATATTTCAGCTGACTAAGAGCAATGTGGGTTCAAATCCAAGCGTAAGCTGATATTGCTTGTAATTTGTTCCTGAGCCAAAAACACAGACTGGGAGTGAAAAAATGGAAGGCATTAAACAACAAGCAGCGTACTCAGCGACTCTGGAAAACTTGAGCATTTCCATTTATGTTATTATTTTTTTAAATAACCTTCAGTTTCACGGATCATAAAGTTAATTTGGAGTTAACTTCCCTTCTCTGTAACTAGACAGAGCTGCTATCCTTTACATTCGTTAATGTTTGCTCAGTGCTCCGCAGCTATAAAGAGAGCACTAACCATTATCAGCATCCTCTGTGCACCCAGCAGGCACATAATCACACCAATTGCTTTGCTCTGCCTGTCCAACCCCCGCCCCATGCCCCAGATCTCCTCCAGCCCTGGCTCTGTGGTAGCAATCACAGCCATGGCCATCTAGCTCCACCCTTACCCCTTTTTCTCCAGCGCCAGCACTGGTCACCTCTCCCCTGCAGGCAGGGCTCCTCTCTGGACCTCTCCAAGCGGATTAGTGGCTGAGCACGCACTGTTGGCAGCACTGTCTGCAGCAATCGGTGCCTCTTCTCGCCTGCCCAACCTCAGCCACAACACATCTCTTGGCTTCCCACCATGAAGACGGCAGGGGTGCTGCTACTGTGTGAGCACTGTCTGCTCACCAGAAATGTCCCCTTCTGGAGCACCCTCCTCGCCTTCAGTAATGAACGGCCCACGCCCCGAGAGAGGCAGGTTGGCAGGAACGGAGAACTGGTGGCCTCGAGAAGGGAAGTGACAAGTAGGGTGGGCAGTAGGATGGGGGGTACAACCCAGATTTCTCAATTCCCAGTACAGTCCCGCTGACGCCTTGTGCTCAGGTCAGGATTCACTTCCCAAAACTGACAAATCACTCATTTCCTTCTGCTCTTCTGTCCTCCTTCCCTTCCTACCAGATCCCTCCCTCACTCTGACCAAGCTTTTACGGGCATTTTCATGCCCTCTGTTCTGGAGCTCTAGCTCCCCTCATCAGTCCTTTTTTAGGAAGCATCTCTGCTCTAGCCATGCTCATTAAACGATATGCATTTTCATTTTCTACTGCAACGCAAAGATCTATCCTTGACATTACAGGGCAATTTGGAGACCCCGACACCTGTGTGCCAGCACAAGCCCAGACATAAATAGCAACTCTTCACCACTTTCCTATGTCGATACACAGCAGGGGCCCTTCAAAGCTGCGCAGGAGCTTGTGCCACAGCAGCCTAGATGAAAATCCATGACCTCATGATGCCCAAATCCTTAAGCAGCTGCAAAAGCCTCAGTCACTAATCAGAGAGGCAACCGGGTGCTGCTATACCTCATTTCCAGCTCCATTAGAGCTGACCCTGCTCTCTGCTGAAATCTCTCAGTGAAGACTAAAGCAAGCCACCGTTCGCACAAATGCAGCTGCACAAAGATAACAGTTCTCTTACGAACACATTGCCCTGGATTTCCATCTCGTGTACCCCTGCATCTAGCCTGTGGTCTGCATTTGGGGGATCCTGGCTCACAGGCACAAAACCCAGGGGGGAACCAGCACTTTGCCACTGGGCGTGACAAGCCCTCGCACTGAACAAAGCACTCGTGGGCAAAGAGACTCCTCTTCACCAGCTCTCCAGCAGACTTGCTCTGACACATTGAACTTCATGTAACCTCCCTAGTCTCAATTTTCTGACTTGTCAAGTGATCTGGTCGGAATGAGATACAGGGCTAGGGATGGGTAGTACTGCACCCCAAATACAGGCCCTCTCAAACCCATGCTCCTTCGCAACTGCTCAAAACCCTCCTCTGGAAATTTAATCCTCCTTTGTACCTACTCATCTAGAAACTGGTGAGATGGTAACTTTCCTCCTCCCCACAGGGTCATGAAGATGATGGTATCTCAGACACATAAATTATGGCTGGCTTCAAGCAGGTTCCTCCCAGGACAACCTGACCGCAAACAGGACAGTATTTCAGCAGAGGCCACTAAAAACCTGAACCAGCAGTGGGAAGAACACCAGGAGACATCAAGGGGACAAATAATTCACTGCCATGTCACGAAGATATCTCCTATGACCCAATTCCAGACAGCACAGTCCAGAGCTGCCGTGGAGATGAGAGGGGCAGCTCTCCACACGTGCAGCTATCAGCACAGCTGCATGCATGCTGTCACTGCCAATCATAACAAAACTGCCTTTACCAGACTGGATCTCCTAATTACAAGACATGAACAAAGCCTGAACCAAACCCTCTTTGGATTTAGCACAGGATGGCTCCAGGGACTGGTACAACCTCCACTGGAGGCAGCTTGGTTCAAATCCAACCACAGCCATTAGCAAGTGAAAGGTATTGCCAAGCAGCAGCTGTTTGGTGGCTTGCCTGAAACAAGTTTACAGTTTCAGTGCAGATCCTGTCGCAAAAAAATGCCAGTCACCTCCCTGGAGCTCAAAGGTGTGAAGGCAGAAGCATCCACCCACTTCTCCAGTGCTAGAGATGCTGGTGTGGGAGGCGTTCCCATACGGGCCCAGTACCAGCTCTGCAGAGCCGGCCCTGACCTCCGCAGGGGTTTCAGAACCAGGTATGTTTTGCAACTTGGCAGAAACAACAGCTAAATAACAGAAACCACCACCCACATGAAGCCAGAAGAACAACGTACCAGTGTTTTCCTGCCCCAGACGTGTGCGTGCCCCATCTCCTCTCTCGCACCAAAAATAGCTTCTACTTTTTCCCTTTTGGCAACAACAAACCGAGGTTTGAGTGCATTTGCTTTCAATAAACTAAACACGTTTTGCAAGAGCGTCTCTCAAGCTTACTCAACTGAAGTTATAAAATATTCGTCACACACAAAACTTCCCTCCCATGGCATCTTGGGACTCAGCCCCAACACACTCTGCAAGCCTGGCTGTGTTTCCCACCCAAGGCATGGCTCCTACGCAGAGCTGGCCGACCCAGGCACATGGGCGGCTTGAGCTAAATCCCAAAGTCACCCAGAGAGTCAGCAGCAAAACTCAGAGAATTAAGTACAATTTCATTAAAGCCATCCAGGAATACATGGCTTCACTAAAACCCTCCAGGAGTTTTGCCATCACTTCCAGAAGAGATGGAAATGCTCACTCAGTTGTCCCAACTCACATTGTTTCTCCCTTTATGAACTAGTAGTAGCACCAAACCTTTATCTGTAAGGCACATGGCAAACTTAACCTTAACCTTGCTGATAAAAACCCTACGCTAAATAGTAGATAGAAATTGAAAAACTCTCACTCCATTCAGCCAAGGCATACCAGTGGAACAACATCACATCCACCAAAGCCAGATTAAAAATACCAGACTCAGCAAAACCCTTACATTTTCAGGCATCCAGAGCACCAACCTTTGCTTCATGGGAATACTGAGAGGTCGCCAAAAGAGTTCAAACCATAAATGCCTGTGAACCGAACGGGTTAGGAAACACCCACTGCACAGATCACCTCCAGCAGCACTGTCCTCTCCAGCACATTCTTGAGCTGACCCAAAACACAAAGTTCAGGGAGCAGACACAGCCTCCAGCGCAGGCAGCAGTGCCTGCAGGCATGCCGGGCTTCTACAGGGTTCAAAGCGCTGGAAGGAGGGATGGGTTTGTTGGGTCAACACGGCCTCATGCCCCAGGCAGCCCCAGCCCGAGTCCTGCAGGTTTTGCTGCTTCAGTGGCGTTGGCAGGAGCCCACATGGCAGGCAGCTGCCTGCACCCACTGCAGCCTGCTCTTTGTGCATTGTCAGGGCAAGGGAGCAGGAGGAAGGGCCGAGGGAGAACAGGGAACAGGAAATTATAAGAATCGTCAGGAAAAAAAAAAGCAATCACTCCAGAGACTGCAGCTGGGGTTCAGAGAAACGTGCACTTGTTGCCTGCAGACACCGGCCCGGTTACCCCCCTGTAAATATTCACACGCTCAACGCCACATGGCTGGAGGAGTGAGTCAGGGGGGGCTCTGGTCGTGCCCAGCACCCGGCCGTGCCCCCAGCACCCACTGACACGGCCCCGGGGCGCAGGGCTGGTCCCCCACCCGCGCCCGGTGACCCCTCGGATGCTCATTCATTGCCCCGGGCTGTCGATCGGCGAAACCCACCGGCTCCGAGCGTGCGGGGGGACAACAGCCGGAAAACACAGGATTGAAAGAAGGGGAGGAAAAAACAAGAGGGAGGGGGTAAAAAAAGGCCCTTGGGTGCCCCCACCCCGCAGACGGGTGTCCCCGCCAGTTTGCGAAGTGCGGGGCTCCCCCCGTGCTCCCAAACCCCGCCGCTCCCCGGGAGGCGCGTTCCCTCGAGGGCAAAAAGCAGCAAAACCAACCATACAAAAAAAAAAAAAAATGAAATTTCTCCCAGCGAGCAGCCTCCCGCGGACATTTTCAGTTTTACGTTAACGCGGCCGCCTTTCCCCGACCTCGGGGAGCGGAGCGGGGGCGCCCCCCCGGCCCGGCCCGCCCGGCCCGGCCCGCCACCCCTGGCACCGGGGGGTCCCCCGGGGTTCCCCCCCCTCCTTACCTAATCCCGCCGGCAGCTGCCGCCCCCCCATCGCCGCGCCCCCCGCCTCACGGCCGGCGGGCAGCGCCGGGCGCGGGACGCGGCCCGCCCCATATGCCGCCGTGTTTATAAGATCCAGAGCCATGGGGCTCGAGCGCGCCGTCGCCCGTCCGTCCGCCCGTCCGCCCGTCCCTCCGTGGGCCGGCCGCCCTCGCCGCAGACCCGGCCCCGCAGCGCTCAGCCCAGCCCGAGCCGCGCCCAGCCAGCCCTGCCCGGCCTCTGCCCGCCCCGGCGCTGGCAGAGCGTCGGTCGGATCGGTCGGTCGCGTCGGTCGGTCGGTCCCTCAGGCCGCCCCACAGCCGCCCCGGCGGCCGGCGGGCGGGGCGGGGCGGGGCCGCGCCGCCCGCGCGTATTAAAGGGGCCGCGCGAGCGCCCGCGAGCGCCCGGCGGGGTCCCGGCGGAAAGCCGCGCGCTCCCGGCTATCGGACCACCGCTGCACGCCTCAGTGACGTGTGTCTACCACCGGCTGCCCACGCCTGTCAGTGACTGTGTGTCTACCACCGGCTGCATCCCCTGCACCTCTGCCACCGGCTGTACCCCTGTCACTGGCTGTACCCCTGTCACCGGTTGTACCTCTGTCACCGACTGCATCTCTGTCGCTGGTTTAATCCCCTGAGTCCCTGTCACCGGCTGCACCCTTGTCATCAACTGTACCCCTGTCACCGGCTGCACCCTTGTCATCAACTGTACCCCTGTCACCAGCTGCACTGGTGCCACCAGCTATACCCCCGTCACTGGCTGCATCCTTGCCACCGGCTGCACTCGTGCCACTGGTTTATCAGTTCCACTTGGCACGGGTGCCACCAGTTATCTCGGTGCCTCTGGCTGCACCGGTGCCACCTGCCATGCCGGTGTTCCCAGCTTTACTGGTGCCACCGGCTGCATTAGTGCCCTTGGGTGTCATCAATAATGTTTCTGGTGAAAATGAGGGATTCTCACCCGTGATGTGAGCTGGCCCGGCAATCCTCTCATCCCAGTGCTATTTCAGATACGAGCACTTCATTGGAGAGAGTCAGTTACCACTTGACTCCCCGAACGCTGCCAAGGGGCAAAGTTTCAGCCTGGGGAAGTTGGTATTCAGAGCATCCCACAGTGCCATAGCAAGGAAACCTCAGTTTTCTCACAAAAGAAGGTGGGAATCTCCAGGAGAAGACTCCATGGTGCCCTGTATTAGTGTCTGTGCTGTGATCCTGGATGCATCAAAAACCTTGCCAGAGCGGGATCTTTTCAGGGAAATCTGAACAGTTTAACAGGCAAATGCCCACAGCAACTGGCACTGAGGCATTCCCACCTTCCAGTTTCACACTGCAGTTTCTGATTTTAACTAATAACCTACTTTTTCTTCCTCTCCCTCCTCACAGGGGTATAAGGAAGGTCGTGCCCCCTCAGCCACCACCATTCCTGCTCCAGTGTTGGGTGCCCCCTGCCCAGGAGAAACCACTCCCTTCTCCCTGCCACATGACCACAAAGGATGGAAAAGCATCTTGCAAACTTCCACTTTTCCCTCCCTGTTCCAGCAGCTGGAAAAACCTCCATGTCTCCCTCCCCACTCTAGCAGACCACGTAGGCAGAGCTGAGCAGGCACAGGTTCCCTGCTGCTCTGCCTCCCGCAGTTCACTTCTTTTTTCCCACATCTCCGTGAGCGGTGTTTCCCTGGGAGCGGGAGAGCAGGATAGCGGGCAGCTCACGGCATTCCTTGCCCCAATACGGCTGCGCCGCTGCAGGGCACGGGGACTTTCCCAGGCCTGGACTCGGTCTCCTTAAGTCACCCGGCTTGCTATGTAAGCACAGGCACACGGCTCAGTGTGAGCATAAACAACAGGAGCACCAGGCAAATTGCCTCAAATGAGCCTGATGCGCCAGGAAAAGCAGGAAAAGTTGCCCTCCGGTGCCTGGGGCAGCTGGGTGTCCACCAGCTTCGGGCAGCACCTTCTTCGTGGTTCAACACTTTGGTTGCAAGACTTTATCCACAGGCTGAGTGTCTTCTGAAGCAAAGGAGCAGATCAGATCTTCACGTTTATCTTGGAAGATAAAGGACTGAATTTATCCCTGTTGTATTGCGGGGTTTCTCTGCTCCAGCCATTTAGCATTTCTTGAGCTTTTTTCTTTTTTCTTTTTTTTTGGTATCTGTAATGTTTCACTTAATGAATAGAAGGCAAGTCCTGTACCATGGCAAAAAGACTCAGGACATTAATTTTACAGGAGCCAGGCTTTTAGGTTCCAGTGACCTTAGAACAACATTAGAATCAAATGTATTTGAGTAAACCCCATAGGGTTGAACACACTTTCCAGCAATGCTGAATATCCTACCAGAGAACAGATGGATTTTTTGCCTGCTCCTGTGGTCCAGAAGGCCGTGGTCTCAAAGGGGATCACTGGGCTGGTATTTGCAGTGGCAATATGAGCTTTTCACAGTAGCATTGCTCTTATAACAGTGGGGTTGATTTCCTTGTGCATTTCGCCGTCCTGTGTCAGCCTGGCCATTGGTAATTGGGATCAGCAGCTACTGATCCCAGTGATGTTTACAAAACCATTATGGAAACCCACTACAACTAGTAATCTCAAAATAATACCAAAATTACCCAATAATACCCAAAATAATGCTTGGCCCAATGCTGTGGGGCTAAGTGACTATAAGTGTGAGTCAAGACCAAGTAGTGAACCCCTTTGGCCGAATCACATCTTCATCATCTTCATCATCTTCATCTTAACAACTGCCTAATGAGGGATGTGTGACTCTCCTTAATTCAAGAGGCTAGATGTGTTTGTATGGAGTTGCTGATCCCAGGAAAGCATATCCCTTCCCTGCCTCAAAGCAAGAACACTGATCTTGGCTTTAAAATAGCGGCCTTGCCAACATGAGGCAGCAGTGCTGTGCTCTTTGCAACAGGGTTCTGGCTTTTGGAGCCTCGAGGCTCCCTGCAATCATGGAAGCTGGAAGCTTCTTGTGCTGGTGAAATCACAGATGAGGTTGTGGCAGAATCCCAGGGCTCTGGGGGCTGTGGCTTCATGAAAGCAAAGCCTACGGCGAGCCTGCTGTGAGCATCCCGGAGCAGTGGGAGAGCTGGCGTGGGTGCTGCGCTGCAGCCGGACACGTACACGCACATTAAACACAGGAGACAGAGCCTGGCTGTCGCTGTAATCACAGTATATCTGTGCTGCGAGGCTGCAGATAGCTTACACAGATTTTCCGTAGCATTTCACTTGGAAGTTGCTGTTGATAGCTATTCCATCAGATAAAATGGTAATGTGAGCTCGTCCAGCAGCGAAGATGGGGATTTCAGCTCTCAGTGGAAAACTGGAGTCCTGCCTCGGATTTTTGAGATGTTCTACATTAAACTTTCCCCATGCCCGGCACAAATGCAAGAAATTGGGGTATTTTCTTGCTTGGGTTGACCTGAACTACTCCAGGAAAAGAAGCGAGATGCAAAACAGGAGCCACCCTCCCTTTGAAACCGCCCTCTCATGGAAAGCTTTAGGGGAAAGTAATTACATCTAAAGCAAGCTGCAGCCTTTAGCCTCAGTCAGCCTGCAACTGACTTTATCAGAGCATCAGCCCACTAGGACCAGTGTGGGTGAAAACCATGGCAGGGGTTAACCCTCCACAGTCACATGGGACCCACAGTACGGGCACAGGAACAAGGGGTCTTGGACCTCCTGGTCTAAGGGAGGGAATGGGTATATGGTAAGGTGTGGACCAGCAGGAAGTTTGCACCCTGCCCTGCATGATGCAGTGCAGCTCCTTCCAAAGTACTTTCCCACAGCCCCAGTGACCTGCCTTTACTTGCTCCAAGGGCATGAGAGGAATTTGGTGGGACTCAGGTGGTATGAAGGGATGAAGTTCACCTTGGGGAAGTGGATCCATATCAGGAAAAAAAACCCAACAAACTACAGATCTCTGCATGTCTCCCTGGAGAAGGAGGAAAGGCAAAGGCTGGCAATGCAGGGTCTTGCACCAGCTCCCCCCAGCCAGGCTCCATCTGCAGGAGGTGACTGCTCCTGCCTTTTTCCATGCTTGCTTTCAGGCTGGCAAAAATTTGCAGAAAAAAATTTCTGTGAATATTCCAAAATTGGTGGCACTCGGCTACATGCTGAGAGGGGTAAAACTGAAGTCATCCTGGATGGCAGCTGTAGGTTGGGAAATAATCCAAGCAGATCAGGTCACCTTCATCCCCAAGGTGCAACAGTGATCCCACCCCGTGCATCAGCCCCACCATGGGAAAGGGACCCCCTCAGCACCCCGAAATGCTGCAAAGGGGTTGTGCTTTCCCAGGCAGACCTGACCCTGGCCACAAGGCTTGGCCTCTCCTCTCTCTCTGGCCATTTCCTTGGCTCCTTCTCTCAAATGGCTGAGCTGAGCACTCCTGAGCAGCTGCCCCATTCCCTCCCATGGTGGGTTTGGGTTAGGTTTGCACACCCTCTGCCAGGGCCTGGCAGTGGGTCACACTCCATCTGCCACCCCAAACGCCCATCACCAGCAGACCGGCACACTCACACAGGCTCATCCCAAGTTGTCCTGAGGCTGCCTGAGGTTTTAACATGTCAGGGGGCAGACAGGACCCCAAAAGGGTCATGTCTCTCCTGAAGAGATCAGCTTTTAAATGCAGATAAATGCAGATTGGTTTTAAATCCAGCTAAAAGCAGCAAATGCATTCTCCCCGCTCACGGGTGCAGGGTGATCCCGGGGCTGAACTGCTGTGGTGCAGTGAGGCACAAGGTGTGAATTTTGAGCCAGTGGACAAAGCTATCTTTGTCAAAGCCAGCGAGGGGGATGCTGACAGGCAGGACACAGGCTCAGCAAACAGTCCTACGTGCATTTTTACCTCCCAAATACACACCTCTGGCAGATGGTTGCTGCCTCCCATGGTGCTAGGGCAGCTCACAGGATAACTAACTAGTCTTTACCACAGAAATAAATGGCCACAGCTTTATTAAATCAATATTAATTCATAATCTTTAACAGACAATTATAGTTATCTCACACACAAAACTACCCACCTCTTCAAATCTCTGATCTGACAGGGTTATAATTAGCTTATTACTGGCCATACATCTGCTAATAACTTTTCCCTCAGCCCTGTGAAGTGAATTAAGGAGCGCTAATAAACCATGGCTGTTAATCCATTTATATGTCTTATGCTTTTGTCTGGGCACCAAATTTAAAGATACATAAAAAGGGGTTTTCTCCTTCCTTTCCTCCAAGGTCTGAATACCTCGCAGCCCCCAGACGCTGGGTGTGGACAAGATGATCCTCTCCATGTCCTGGCTCACTGGGACAGGATGCAAGAGGAAACTTGGGAAAGCACTTTACAAGCTGAAAAACCTCAGAATATTTGTAAGCAGGAATATTTTCCCCAATGCCTTCTTATTCTCAGCCCCACGAGGCAGAGGGTACTTGGGAAGGTCCACTGGCAAGGCTGTGAACCCCAAAAAATCCACATGGGAGGGTATAACAGACAGGCAGGCAGAGAAGAGGGGCTGACTTTCGGCAGCACTCCCAGCTCTGCCTGCTCTCACTCCACACCACAGAGCTGTTCCAGGGCCGGTCATTAGCAATAATGAAAGTGAGATCAGACGCGGCTGAGGGTGGAGGGAAACGTTGATCTCAAACGATGGCCAGTAATAAAGGACAGCAGAGAGGCACTGTGTGATGTGACGAGATAAAAGCAGATGGCTGGCTGCTGCTTCTAATTATAGGACCCTGCTAACGAAGAGGGCGCTGATTAGACTGACATTGTTGTAGGACATGAATTGAAGGATCCGGTGCTGGGGTTTGGGGTTCAGGGGTGCTGTGATGGGGATCCCCACTGCCTGGCAGGAACTGCCCCAAAACCTGCTTCTGCCCTGTCTCTGCCTCACCAGCTGCACCCCCAAGTGAGGTTTGCTCCCACCATGGGAACAGCTGGGTGAGAGACTGGGGAGATGTCAAGGAAGAGCCAGCAATGATGTCCCTGTGTGTTGGGCGGTGACGAGTGGGAAAGCCCTGACGTCCACCACCAACCCAGGAGGCTCCGAGTTGTTCCAAGCCCCTGAAGACGAAAGGAAGTTTCTTTTGAGTAAGAAATGTGGTTGAGTCTCATGGGGGAATAATTTATGATGCTTACTGAAATGAGACAGAAAAAAACACATTCAGTTCTGCTTTCATCATATTTTTGGCTATGAGTAAAACAGTAGAAAATGATGAGGGCTTCCCACAGCAAAGCCAAATGCCTCAGACTGAAACTGGTAGCCAGGGCACTTCTAACCAGTGAGTTGATCTTATGCATATTTTTGGTCATGTTGGCACTTTTCCTCCTCCATAGAGGAGATCTGAAGTGTATTTGTAACGACAGCTCTGTCTCTTTCTCGGCTGAGCTCAGCTTGGGATGTGGGAGCCTTCCCCAGTGGCAGAGGAGGACACTCAGCCTCACCAGCCTGCCTGTTTTGGTGGCAATGCCCAGACACACATCTGCATGGGACAGCTCCTTCCTGAGAGGCTCGGGTGCACCTGCACCAGCATTCCACCCCACAGCATCACTGCACCTTTCCCCCTTTTCCCATGGTGGCTTTTTGGGACCTGCGGTGGCCCTGGAGCAATAACACCCATGGGAGGGGATAACTTGCTGGCATAGGGTCCCGAAGGAGGATTCCCCATGCTTACAGCCTCTGGCCCTGCAAGGATAGCAGGGTTTGGTTTTCTTCCCCAAAGAGTTGAGCTGATCCAGAGCCCCTTCTCACCCCTCCAATGCCACATTTGCAAAACTGCTTGCTTTCTTTGGATGTGCTGCTCTGTGCAGGAATTGGGAAATTTTGTTTGTGGAGGTTTTTTCATTTTAAGACATCTGGTATTTTTTTGGGACTGGGAAAAACATATTTCTCTCTTCTGTAGTCACTTAAACTCCAGCAAGAGCCCTGCATTGGGATGAAAAAGCACCTTTTAGCAAACGACATAGAATATGCAGCCTAAGGAAGAGCCAGAAAAAATGAGGCAGAAATTTTGCAAGACAGGAGATGGACAGAGCAGCTGGCAAGCAGCTGGCTGAAGTTTGGAAAAATCCTGAAAAAAAAAAATTAAACTCAGCAAAGCCAAACCAAAGCTTGAGAGTCAGTCTCTAAAAAAAATCCAGACATCTTTCAGGCAATGGCTTTTTCTGGGTGAAGCCCACAGGAATGACCCACATGACCCTGAATTGGTGTTTTCAGTGTGGCTGGAAAGGCACAGAAGAGGCACACGGAGCAGTGGGTGAGGTGATGCAGGACGGGACCAGGCACCCGGGTGCCCAAGAGGTGGTTACTCCTGGTCAGGAGAGTTGTACTTGCTTAAATTAGAGCAGATTTTCAGGAGGATCCTGTAGCTGAGCTATGGGCATCTTCCCATGGACAAGGAGCCCAGTAAGTGCCTGTGAATTCCCTGCAGGATGACTGCAGGAATTTCAAGCCCCGCTTAAAGAGATGAAGCAGTTGCCAGGGCGCCCAACCTTTTGACATCTTAATGAGCCAAGAGTTCAAAAGGATTTTTTTTCTTTTTTTTTTTTTTATTTTCCCTCCCTTCTCAGAGAATTGAACTTTTCATTTCCCTCCTCCCAAGTACAAGACAGCCAAACAGGGGATGACAAATGAGCGTCTCGCTCCACCTGAGGAGTTCAAGCTGCAATCATCCAGCTCCTTGTAGCTCCAAAGAGCTGGGAAGTGCCAGCACACAGGAGAGGAGATGTAATTAGGTGCGATTCAAGAACAGCTCATCAGCTATATTTAACAGACAGGCCAATTCCTCGGTAAGCAAAACCTCACGGAGGAGCTGGGCTTTGCAGAGCTGTGCTCCCCCAGCCCTGGCTCTCCTGTACTGAACTAGGCAAGAGCTGTTTGTGTTTCTGCCTGAAACACTCTTTATTTTGCTTTTTTATTTATTTTATTCTGCAATTTTAAGTTGTAATGGTTGTTTATCCTGTAAACATCTCATCTGAGCAGGGCCCTCTTGTCCAGGTTTTTTTAGCATGTAAAGTTTCCCCTTCACAGGGATCAGTTAGTTGGAGGGAGAGGAGCACAATGGCCCCTTTTATCCTAATCTTTCCGCCTGGAATAGATGGAGAGTTCTGCCTGAGTCCTGATGACATGCCATGAAGAACATGGTAACAGAGAAGTCACTGTGCCTTATGCTGAGAGAGGGGAAAAGAGTGCACATGTGCGTCGGCACAGGAGCATCAAGTGGGATGGGAATGCCAGTGCCTGGCTCCCACCAGCTCTGCTCCTGCATAGAATCATAGAATGGTTTGGGTTGGAAGCAACCTTAAAGGGACCTAGTTCCAACCTCCACACCATGGGCAGAGATGCACCCTCTAATCAAGTTGTTCAAAGCCCAATCCAATCTGGCTCTGAATCATCCCACTGGCCAGGGTTAACACAAAGGACCAGGAGGTTTGGGAAGCACCTAGGAGAGCTGGCATGCTGGGCTGGGGGAGAGGGTTGCAAGGCTGCTGAGGGTTATGGTGACTGACTTTTCCTCAAGCCACTGTCTCCATCCATCCAGTACCATACTGGGAGCTGCTTCCTGCAGAAAAGGTGCCCTCCCGCAGTGTCTCTGCCAGACCCTGTCCCAAAATAACACCCAGAGATGGGGAACAGAGAAGTTCAGGAACCAGCCATGGCCTATTGAGGAGACAGGAGATGCTAAATCCATGCTTGCCTATGAAGGTCTCTTAAATATACAAAGTGCATTAAAGTATCAGCTTAGCTACAAAATTCAGTGAAGTAACCACTGCAGCTCCCTGGAAGACCTCCCTTATTCTTCCTCTTAATGAAAGTCAGCAAGAGGATGGAAATTCTGTGTGTCAAACTTTGGTGAAGCCTTCCCAGCCATCGCAGGCCAGAAGATGGGACTGATGATGTTCAACCCCCAAGTTCAAGGATATGATGACCAAAAGGGATATCGAAATACTCAGGGCAGAGTCCTCAGGCCTGTGGGGATGGGTTCTTGCCTCCAACAAGGCTGGAGCTGAAGCAGGCGAGTCCATGGAGAGCAGGGCATGCTTCCCTCCACAGGGAAGGATAAAAGAGCTATTATGGAGATGCAGGCTCTGTTCAGGCTCACGCTCAGCTCCTTGCGAGCAGAGGGTAAAGAGCTACTTATGCTGGAACATAAAAGCTGGGAGACAGCAGAGCGCTATAAATAGGGAATATAAACTTTCAACTGACAAGGCTCTGATTTTGTTATTGTGAAAAAAAAATAAAAAAGAGAGGGAGAAAGAGTGCCTAGGTGGAGCTGACAAAGAGGGAAATACATGCAGAGTACAGGTTTGTTCCCAGGAACGCGCTTATTATAAGTCAGATGTAGTTAGAGCTATTACTTTAGCTTCAAATGAATGGAAGGAGAATAAATCTGCCTTTGTGCAAGGCTGCCTGCAAATAGCATCTCCCTCTAGCAAACCTGCAATTGTGTTTGCATGAGACATTTGTTAGAATAAATGCAATTTAAAAAGAAAAACAGTTCACACCTACGGCAAGGGAAGGCTGGTGATATGAATGGCAACCAGCAGGGGAGGAGGATGAAGCACAACAGGCTTTGGCAGCAGGGGGCAAAGCCTGTGGCACTGGAAAGGGCTCATCTGGGATGGCTGGAAGGATGGAGATCCTGTGAACAGTTCACTCACCGTCCCTGTCCCCATGCATTATGTCTTTACACTGATCACCCCAAACTGCTGAGCCAGTTTCAACCATTTTCCTACCTTCTGTTCCTAGAGGATGGTGTGATAAAACACAGATCTTCTAGGGAAAGGATGAGGCACACCGGAGGTGTGAAGAAAGTATCTTCCCCCACTGCAAGCAGCCACACCATCACAGCTTTGGGAGCAAACCCTGAGGTTTGTCCTGCATCTGGGTAGCCAGGACACCACAGGGAGGGGCATCCCAGGAGAGTTTAATCTTCTTCTTTGTGAGCCGACTGAAAAAGAACAGCACTTCCTTAGAAGCTTTTGGTTTTGCATATCTTATTCCTAAATAACTTTCCCAAGGTATTGAAAATGCTTGAGGGTTATTTTTCTTCTATTTTCAACAAATGGAGAGCTTTTCCTCCCAGAGCACATCACCACCCCGTTATGACCTCCATCCTGCACGGCTGCAGCAGCAGCTTCAAGGAGGGAACCTGCAGGGTTGGCACCTCTGGTGGCTGCTTATCTCGTTGTGATACCCACAGGCGTGTCTGTGCCCACTGGCAACTTCCCCCAGATTGCAAGAGCATGAATGGACCATGGCTTTTGACAGGCAAATGCAACATCTTGCTTGGGTGATGACCTAAAGAGGAGAGAAAACCCTATGCAAAGTCCTCTTCTGCCTTCTGTTATTACCATTATTATTATTTTTAATATTATTCCCATTGAATTTATAGGAGTAACTGTCTGGGAAAATTACTTTACCTCTGGTTCCTTCATAAATTTTTAATAGAGCAGAAATAGAAAACCAAAAGGGATTTTAAAAAAAAAAAATATGCGTTAGCGTCAAACTCTGGCTCTATTCATAATTAATTATACTTTCAGGGGGAGGGGAAAAAAAAGAGGAAACATAATTACAAGCTTCTAGTGAGAACATTCATTATCATGCTAATGCAGAAATCAGTACTGCTGCGCCTCTGTGTGTGTGTGTGCCCGTGCTCGGTCTAATTACTCCGCACTGATGTGTGTCATTCGCACGGTTACCTCGGTGCTGCATGGGACCACGAAGTCAAAGTTAAAAAGGAGAAGGTGAATCACACTTAGATCGATGAGACTGGCCGGTGCTGGGGGTGGACGCACCCCTGGCAAGGCTGGGGTTTGCCGCGATGTTCCTCAGCGAATAACAATCCCAGCTTCGGTATTTTGGGCTGATAAGCCATTACAGGAGCGTTAGGAAGCATTTCAAGGTGTGAAGAGCAGCACGTACCAGGGGAGGGAGGAACAAGCCAGGCTGGGGGAGTAAAGAACCCAGAGAGAGGTGGAAGTGGAGAAAAACAAGGCAATAGTTCAACTATTTAGTACCTGACAAGTTCCCGCATTTGCCATGCCAAAAAGATTCTCACCTTACAAAGCAGATCCTGAGCATTCTTTCTATGAGAAGCATTTGGGCTCAGCTGGGCTGCAAAACCACCCTGGGCAGGGTGGCCCAGTTGTTCCCAAATGCCAGGGAGGAAAGGGAGATCTTCCATAAAAGAAGGGGTTCAATTTAACCCTAGATAACTGATATTACCAACAGTAGATGCTTTTTTCCCTTTTCTATCCTGTTCCATTAGGCACAACCGATGCCAGCACTGAGCCTGGCAGTGTGTCCCAGCACAGGACCCGAGTGCCTGGCTGCCCCCAGCATCCATCTGAAAAAACCCTTGGAAACCAGACAAAAACATCTTCCCCAGCATTCCAGACCTGAACCAAGGGGCCTGGTGATACCTAGTGGGGTCAGGCATGGGGACGAGCCTGCTCTTGTTGGATACTTGAAGCTCCAACTGAAATGAAAGAGAAAAGCTGCAGGTTCAGATCCACGCCTTGAACATCATGTTTGGTCCCAGACATGTTTATAGACATGAGTTATCTAAATTATGTTAAACCTAAGTTCAGCATCTGCACAATCTGAGCATTTCTGGGGAATAATTAAATGGATTTCCCATTATTTCTTGAGCTGCCAAGTGAATGCCCTACTTTTATAAGTCAGAGCACTGCATTTCCCCAGTGATAAATCCTCCATCAGACTGCAGGAACCACAGCCTGGTAGGCAGAGTGGAGCCAAGGGGAAACAAGGCAGTGGTGGGACCTCCAGCCCTTATGGATGTCTTAAAAGCCTTGGAGCAAAAGAGCTCCAGGGCCAGTGCCGTGGTGTGTTCTGCCTGGCAACAACTGGATAAGGAGAGGGCAGTGATGGCAGCTGGAGAAACTTGGAGCCAGGAGCAGCCAGTGCTCCAAAAAGGGATTAAAGAGGGGAAGAGGTGGAGTGGAGCGTTGGTGCAGTGCCATCTCTGATTCAGTAATCCTCTGCTCGGAGGAGAAGGACAGTGATAATCAAAGGAAGATCACTGCTTCCCTTGCTCACATGGGAAAAGCAGCTCTTGCAGGAAACTGGAGGGAGAAAAGATGGAGCCAGGGATGAATGCTGTGCCCCCAGCACCCTGCAAACACCTTCTTCCTGAAATTTCCTCCTGTGCAAGATAAAAACCCTCCTGGGCACTGCCAGGATCAGTGCTGGCTGCTGGGCATCACAGGTCCAACTTGCAGTGATGCTTCTGGAGAGCTGCTGAAAAGGGATGACACAACTTCCATGGGAAAACCCATTCCCCAGGTATGACAACTTTCCTGTGCCTCCATCCAGGGCACAGCAAGGAATTACTGTTCTAAAAAACAGTGGTTGCTTTGTCACCTACGAGCCTATGTTCAAACACTTTGGAGCATCCCCAGCAAAGCAGCATCCGAAAATTAACCGATTTTTCTTGGCATAAAAGCAGCTGTTGTCACACTCGTATGAGCACATTAAATTTAAGTGGGAAAAAAAATTTAAAAACTCTGAGAATTGTTTGCCCCAAAAGCCACCATTGCCCAGGCATGACAGAAAGATGCTCCACTAGCAGCACCAAGACCCTGCAGCTGGAGGGTGGGAAGAAGGGAAAGTTTATGCCTGGAGTCCCGAGGATAAAATCAGAGATTATTTTTTTTCCCAAAGGTGAGCTTTGTGCAACATCTGGGAGTCATTCCCTTTCCCATGTGCTCTGGCAGCCGGGCGAGGGGCTGCTCTGGCCTCACTCAAACCCAAGCTGTGCCTAATCCCAGCATTCAGGGCTGCCTGCGAAGCTCCCCGACCCACACCAGCCCCAGACAAATGGACCAGGCAGCATTTTCAGCCAGTGACCGAGCTCGGGGCTATTTGGGAACCTGGAGCATAATTACTCTGCAGAGTCTGCCAGCTGCTCTAAAAATATCCACCCCACCTCAGCAGGCCGACACTCCCATTTTTATCCAAAAATGCATTTAGGAGGCAGAGGCTAAGAGTAGCACTGGGTGCTGTGGCTTTGAAAAGAGCAGTTACATGGAAAATAAAGGGGAAAAAGCACAATTTGGCCATCTCCATGGCACTGGGCAGGCAGTGGGGTGCTCGGGGTGGAGTGTGGCCGGTGCTTGCACACCCGCCTGGTCCTGGGGATTGGGGTCAGAATGGCTCTGGTGTGTCCCCAGGCTCTGCTCTGCCCCGTTGGAGCACTTTCCCAAGCCATAAAGCAGACCTCAGGTTTTATGTAAGCGTCTAAAATGAGTTATCACACAAGGGAGAGACAAGCCAGCCATGCCCCCTCCCTGAAAGCCCTTCCCAATAAAAGGGCCTCACTGTTCTTCCAAATGATGAAACCGGAGCCAAATCCCCTGAAAGGAAACAGATGACCTCTTGTGCTGGGAACCGCTCCGGTCTCTCCGTTAATTTGATCCCCGCTGGAGTGTTGCCTGCCCAAAGGAAAAGCAATAAGCCATGACATGAGCATCCGTGTCCCTGTCGTAGGAGGGAGGGAGGCGCTTCCCACCTGGTCCCTAATGAAGCAGCTCGTTAGGGCTAACGGGATCTGGGCTCCTGCCACACTGCCTGCCTTTCCCAGGAATTTTGCAGGAGATATTTGGCCTCTGCCAGTGCAGGCTGATGTTTAAGCCCTCAGCAGCCCCAAGTGCCAGTAGGAGTCATGTTTTTACGCAGAAAGGTCATGTCAAGCATTGCTCCCCTCAACCAAAATGTTGCTGGATGCAGAATCTGGTATCTCAACACCCCTATTTCTGCAAAGTGGATGCAGCCCAGGCCATGGTTCAAGTTTTTTTTGTGTTTATAACCAACCAATGGAAAAATAAAACCAGATTCCGCACGCCGTTTATAAATATGTTTTATGATGTATGAAAATAGCCCTAAAGCTTTTCCCAAAAGTCCCCATGACAGAGTTTGGGAACAGCCAGCCACAGGCAGTCCAGTTGTGCTGGGGGACCTGTATTTGCTGAGCATCCCCATCCTCTGCCCTCCAGGCAAAGGCAGTGGGAGCTGTTAACTTTCCACTGAGAGAACCATGCTACCGAGAAATGGTGTTGGAGATAAACACACACAGAAACGGTGATAAGTAGATTATAATATATATATGTCTATATGAATGATGATAAATAGATTATCTTTAAGATCCCTTCTAATCCAAATCACTCTATGATAACTCCAAAAATACTGGCTCATGGTGTTTTTCCATGGGAGTGGTGGCTGCTCATACAAGGATACCGTGCCCAGAGGCAGCATCATCTGTCCCAGTGCAGGGTCCCAGCACAGCCTCCCCATACCCAGGGCAGGGCTTTGGGAAGCACCATATCTACCAGGGCACGGACAGCCCAGTTTAGCAAGCTCCCTTTTTCTCTTGTTTCACTTTCTCCATCTGTATGGAATAGCAGAGCTATGAATATTCAAGAGACAAATGTGTTAAAAATTGGTGACATTTTCAGGATTGGCTCACACTAGCCAGAGAACGTCATTCACAGTAATTACAAATAAAATCCACAGCCCTTCACAGATGACAACAAATCCAAATGGCCTTTTTGCACAGTGAAAATATTAGCCTTAACACCTTTTTTTTTTTTAAATATCTTCCAACCAGTTGCTGCTTTCACAGGCATCTCTGAGAGAGCTGATTTCGGGAAAACTTTTCCCATCGTGGTTGTGTTTGCTGCCTGGTACAGAAAGTGAATAGCACTTTTTTTTTTTCCTCCCTCTTATCTGAGAGTTTTCTTGGTAGGGATGAAACCACGAAACAGAAGGCTGCCTAAATGAAATTATTAACCCAGAGAAACCACCAAAGGAACTTGATTAATTTGCCAAGTAACAGAGCCCGGTTTGTTCTTTTAGGCAACACATCTTAAAGTAATTGAATCACCCCTTGAAAAAAAAAAAAACAGTAGATGATTGAGCCCTGAGGTACACTCGTTCGCTATCCTTAATAAATCTCTCTTTATGAAGGAGGTAGTATGCTTTTCTCATCAGAAACCTGTTAATTTTTTTCTCCTTTAAGTAATTGAATACGAAGTTCAAAATCTATCTGCAGCATCCTCCAAGAAAAAAAAAAAATCAAAGGTTTATCTCCTGCTTCATCTCAGCAAGTTAATTATGCTCTCATAATTGAGTTAAACCAGCAGGTTATTAAAAATACCACAGGATTTTTTTTTTTTTAAATGAAGTATCACGAGCCTCAAAAAGCTTTGGCAGAACCAAGCATCCCAAGACATGGATCGTGCCCTGCATGCTGCAGGACATGCCAAAGATGGACCACTCCAACCTCATTCAGTTTCAGAATAGTGTCTGGTTTTTTTTCCCTCCATTTTCAGAAGCAGGAGGATGGGCCCACCATCAGCTGTGGTATCATAGCTTCAGCCAGAGCTGCAGAGCAGCTTCTATGGGCAACCTGTGCCAGGGCCTCACCACCCTCTGTGTAAAGAATTTCTTTTCAATATCCCATCTCACCCTACACTCTTTCAGTTTGAAGCCGTTTCCCCTTGTCCTGTCACTCCATGCCCTTGTCCAAGGTCCCTTTACAGCTCTCTTGTAGCCCCTTTTGGCACTGAAAGGGGCTTTAAGGTCTCCCCAAAACCTTTTCTTCTCCAAGCTGAACAACCCCAAATCTCCCACCCTGTTGTCATAGGAGAGGTGTTTCAGCATCTTTGGGACCATAACTGAGATATCTTTGACTATTCTCCAAGAAACCTATGCTGAGCTTTGTGGTGCCCTGGGATGGAGGAGGAGCCCTCAGTGTTCCACCACCATGGTGCTTCCACGTCAAGTGTATTTCTAATCAGCATTTCACGTCAAATATTACCCATTCAACTAATTCCACTAATTCTAGGGAATTACAGAAATAATTGCTATTTTCCAATAGACACAGGCCTGCCTCTCGAGACAGAAAAAAAAAATAAGGAAAAAAATTCAATAAAGTACTGTTTAAGGAAAGTCAAAATAAGCTATTTCCATCTCCTCATTTGCAATTAACTTCAGAGCATAACACAGTGGGAGGTGGTTCATGGGAAAAGTACGACTTCATTGTAATCTTCCCTCCTTTTAAGAGGAAAGATCGGCGGAGATGGATGCACCCTGCCAGGCCACAGTTGCTCTGCTCCCTCCGGGCTGCCTGCCACCAGGCAGAGGTGAGGGCAGGAGAGCTGCCAGCCCCACGCTGTGTCCCTGCATTGCTGTCCTGGCAGGGTGCTGGGGTAGTGCATGGGCCCTTCCCTGACTGTATGTGGTCACCACCAGCACCACTGTGGTCCTGTGTGAGATGCTCCATCTCCATCCTCATCCTCATCTGAGATCCTGAATACAGATCCCACACCACAGCCCCCAGGAGACATCTTCCCAAAGCAGAGGGAGGAAAGGGATAACAGCCTGGAAGAGCAAGCATCTTCTCTGGGAAAAATGGGAACTGGTGATTATTGGGTTGGAGGTGGCAGAGTGAACATGTGGTGGGGTGGCAGGATGGAACTGCCCTCCTCTCAACTGGGCTGACACTGCCTAAATGAAGGGCTGGTTGTTACCATCACCTACCTTTTTTTTTTTTTTAAATTAAATCAGGACTTTTCTGCAGCAATATCCTTTTCTTCTTTCCCACAGATAACAGTACCGCCACAAGAAGAGGTGGCCCAGCAGCACATCCTTCCCTGGAGAACTCTGTAGAAGGGTCCCAGAAAGACTTTTGCTCAGTGGGGTACTTCAGTGCCACTCTGCCTTGCATCAGCCCTGCTTCACCTCAGAACACCTCTCTGCTTATGGGTGTTTCTGCCACATTCTCAAAAAAACCAGGCCAAGCAACGGCTTGGGTGCAAGAGGGACCTGAAAGAGCCGGTTCCCCTGCATTGTCTGGCAGGGTTGGGAGCTCTTCTCTGCTCTCCAGGCAAATGTTCCCTGGAGGAGAAGGCTCAGACCTTGCCATGCACTAGCTGGGAACATTCTGCAAGTCTCTGCCCAGAGGCAGAGATTCCAGACTGCAAGGAGGATGTCCATCACGTGCCTTGCCTCGTCTGACTTTGGGGTTGTGGGTTGATTGCAAACCAGCCAGTGAGCACAACGAGCAGCACAGAGGCTGGGGCCATTAGCAGAGCCAGCACCCCAATCCTGCTGCCAGCAAGAGCAGAAACCTGATGCCATTTCATGATCTGTCCTCAGTCTCCCCCTCCAGTGCCTGGTGACCTTGGCTGGAGAGGAGGGTGCTCTGTCCTCCAGCAAGCACTTCTCTACAACATTAAAAGCATCACTGACGTGGCGACCTGCTGATTGTGCATTAAATATTCACCTACATGATACTTCCTTTGAAGAATTCTCCTTTTAACTGTTCTATTTTCATCGCTGTCCTCATCTCTCCGTAACGCTCCATCTTCTGCTTAAGTGTCATCTTCAGATTTTGTTCCCAATTAATATTTCTATGGCAACTGCATTTAATTTTGAAGTGGTAGCACTAGCTCTGCATGGGGACCAGAACCTCCTCCCCACCTCACAGCTCTGTGCCTGTGGTGGACATTTATGCTGTTGTGTTTGGTTTCAGAAGCCATGGTCCTCTGTAGTATCTACACCCACTGCACAGCCTGAGTACCCCTGCCCTGCTCTCTTGATGCCAGCCTGGGCACAGCCAGTAGGTTGGTCCAGGCAAGACCAAGCTCAAGTTCATCCATCATCTTGTGATCCCTTATCACCAAGGACCTATATTTGCTACAGCATGGGGTAAAGCACAAATATTTGGGAAACATACTCAGTAGGATCAAGACACACATGGTACACCCCGAGGAGCAGCCAGGTCCACAGGCAGGATGGGAACACACTGTGAAACAAGAAGTGGTGGGGAATGCAGGAAGTGGAAGAAGGAAACCCAGCCTCCACCCTGTGTCCAGCTCCAGATGAGGACCAGTGCTGGGTGGAGAGTTTTGCCCCAACACCCTGAGCTGTGAACCCAGTAATGGGGTGCAGATGCTCCCCAGCCCCTGTGGCCACCAGGCACTACCCAAAGCAATGGGGAAGGCACCCACTCCTGTCCCTGTGTGGGTCTCCTCCTCATTCAAAAGGCACAAGCAGCCCTTGAAGGTGGAAGTAATCCACAAAGGTGACCAGCAGCAGCGGCACAGGGACATTCCCCCAGCTCAACATCACCAAGTGCACCCCAGGACCCTCCCGTGGGCTCTGCACTGGTGAGAGGATAAAAATGGGCACAGAATAGTTAAAATAAACCTGCGTTATTGCCTGGAATGAGAAGTATTTGTGTGCTGGTTTCCCTGACATGGCTGCCTTTGGTTCTGGCTGAAACCTTGCAGGCATCTCTGGAATGACAGAAATGCCGAATGTCCTGTTAACGGGGTTCTGCATCCATCATCCTTCATCACAGCCCGGCTGGCTTGTGTGGAGGAACCTGTCCTGGATGGGCCCGGGGGAGGGGGCTGGCAGCCTGACAGATGTAAAGCTGGGCTACTGCGTGTATGACACGGAGTTTGGAGATTAAGCTGTATAAATCCATCTTCAAAATCATTTTGTTCTGAGCCAACATCTCTGCTGCTGCTGCTGCTGCCCTCCCGGGCACTACAAAATCATGTCCTCTTCATGCACAGGGACGACACCTGCACAGAAGTTCTTCTGTCACATCATGGCTTGGTTCCCTTTTCTGTGTGAGGGCTGTTTTCCACAGCAGCTTGGGGCATCACTGCAGTTGCACTATGCCTAGCATTGCATGCTTCCATGCAAAAACACCTCAGACACCCTCAGGGGTCATTCTGAGGTTTTGCTCTGTTTTTGGCCCTGTGTGTAAAGTTGGCATCCAGCTTTCTAATCCCAGACTCCATCCCCTGCAAAGAGCCCAGCTGAATTCCTGCCTCCACCCGGAGCCTGGCACACAGATGGGATGCCCTCCTGCCCCCTGTCCCCACCATGCCACCACCACCCAGCAAAGTGCCACCAGCAGCACAAGTGCACCCACCATAATTTGGTTTTCCAAGCACTGCCAGACAGGCTCAGCTCACAATATCTACATTATTCCTCATTCAAATGAGGGAACCACAGAAAAATGTAATTTTGGAAGCCGAGTAACTTAACTCCCCACAGCTGTGCCTTGGGCCAGGCTCCAGCTGCTTGGCCGCCCGCAGGGCTCCTCTGCGCTCACACATGCACCAGATTCCTCCCAAAACTCACTTCCCAGGATGGGCAGTCACTGTGAATAAAATCTGGGGCTTGGATTTCTTTTCTCAGCCAGTTGGGCCGCCCCATGGTGGTGGCACGAACACGAACACCACTGGAAGGCAACAGTCCTGACCACTGCCCTACCCCAAAGAAGCTGTTGCCCAACTGAGCTGGGGGAGGAACAGATTCCCCACTCTGTGCTGGTTAAGCATGTTTTTCCACGCCCAGCCCTACACTGCCAAGCAGAAAGACGTCTTTCAGAGCCCATGCCAAGACGTTGGCTACAGATCTGACCTCGTCCCTCCCGTAAAATTATTATTCTTATCTCAATGACACACTGACATTCTACCCCAAACCAACTCCCACCACTGCAAGGCTCCATGTGCCCCGGAGAACACGCAGGAGCTACCTTGATGCAGCCTTGGGCAAGGTGACAGGCCAAGAACAGAATCTGGGGGGCGCAGGGCAGGGTTGCTCCTCCCCCACCCCTACACAAGCGCCCATCTCCTCCCTCTCATGCTACAGAGAAGCTGGGAGCTCTGCAGTGCAATTGCTGCCGTCCCTGAAACGCTAAATGCCCTTCTCTTCACATTACTCGGCTGGGCGGTGAAGGGCTGCTGCCCTGCGCAGCCTCCCGGAGCGACACGCACTCGCCAGCTCTCAGCTTGGGGAAGGTTATTAATGCCTTCCTGCTGCTGCTGCTGCCGGGCTCCCGGGCAGGCTGGTGGCAGCACACGTCCCCAGACACGGTGCCACGGCGGAGCACGTCCCGCGTCAGGAGCTGCCACGCAGCCGGCGCATGGCAGGGAGCGGCCGCAGAGCCCTGTCCCCGTCACCTCTCGTTAACGGGAAGCGACTGTTGGTACAACTCGCTGGGTTGGGAGCTCACCAGGTCCCTACACCCAATGTCATCCTTAAACGCGGGCACTGTCCTCCCCCCGGGGCTCTGCGTCAGGACATCTTTCTGGATGCACCGGGAAGGTGAGTGCGAACAGAGGCAGCTCGTCACTGCCGTGAGGTGTTTTTATCTGGTGTGTTTTCAGGGGTGATGCATCCCTTCCGTGCTTCCCCCTGCATCCATGCCCTGGCATCTCTGCTCCAGCTCACGTGTGTTTGACCATATCCACAGCTTCCCTGTCCGACACCACCCAACATCCCAGGGTTGGGTTTCCACCTCCCAGCTGCTCCCATGGGTTTACCAGGGCCGAAGGCTGATGGAGGCTGTGCCACAGGAAACCCAGTTAACAAGAGGCACCTCCACAAATCAGTCTGACCCCTGTACGTTTGTCTCTCCAGCTGAAGGACTCTGCACTGTCCCAGTGAGCACCCAGGGACAGCAAATCACAAATGAGCTCAGAAAACGCAGCTCGTGCACTGAAACATTCCTCTTGGCTTGCCCCAGCCATGGAACACAGCACCAATAATAACAGGCATCGGCTTTCTCTTTAACCTGAGATCCTTACAAGTGATCAGCAAATTTGAGAGGCCAATTAAGGAAAATCAGCACTTCATTAGCTTCCTGAAATGCAGCCACCGCTGGAATGAGCAGAGCTCAGCACAGTGCTAACCCTCAGCGAAACACAGAGGAGAAAAACACTCCAGTCACTGTGGACTACAGAGAAGGAGAACTCGAGATGCCTCACAGAGACACCACATGTGGGACTGCTAGGGTCAGCACTTGGGAGTCTCTCCCTTGTTGGACACTTCATTCTCAGAGCCCTGCCAGCTCCCAGGCTGCAGGTCAGTGCTGGGGGGGGGGGGAAATTTTAAAAGGCATGGCTTTTTTGATGGTACCTACCACTTTTGATGGTTCCCTACCACTTGTGCAGGCTGGCCCTTTTCCATGGGTGAGCTCATTCTCCATTCCCCTTCCAAACCACTGTACTGTGGCCCCAGCACCGAGTGCTGGCAGACCTGTGATGACAACAGCACAAGTTAACCCCAGCCCAGCACCCAGCTTCAAGCATTGGGAAGTCCATCTTCCCTGGCAGATGAAAGGGGAAACCCTGAGGTTAAGACTTGGCAGTGGAGTGAGATACCTCTCCCTTCCCTACATCCCTTCCCTGGATTATGGAATACTTTGTTTTTTAAGACAGCCTTGTGAAAACGGCATGAAAATTTAATCACCCCAGCACAAAATCCAATAGCTGCTCTTCACACGCACTTCACCACGATTTATTCTCCTGCTAAAGACTTCACACTCACCATCCACCTACAGCAGCTCATCTGTCCTGGGGAAAAGCAGTGCCCACACCACACAGCCATTCCCTCAGCCATTCCAGGGGCTGCAGCACTGGGATGTGCTGGTCCTCTGGGATGCACTGGTCCTCTGCAGCAGCTGCAGTGTCACACAGGGTGGAGGGACTTTAGGTGCAAAGTGATTTTTACGCCACTGTGAATATTGCTGTGAGCACAGTGAGGGTCCAAGAGCATCTTTGTGGGCTGAGGCTGCCCCAGTACAGTTGTATTTCCTGAACAAGAGTCCCTGCAAGGCCCCATGCATTGCTCCCAGCCTGCCACGGGCTCCAAGGAAAAATTCTCTCTGGAAACTGAACATGAGCACACCCAGTGCTGCAAGAAATGGGCTTTGGCTCTTTACCCTTCCCCTGGACTTTTGCTCAAGGAAAGCCATGTCATTTATTGGGAGAATGTCCTCCTGTTAAAAAACCAGAGACCCTGATTCTGTTAACAATTTGGCAATGAATTAATGACATTTTCCAGTGGAAAAGAAATTGCAAAACTCTCCCGGGAGCTTCTGATTCGACCCAAATAATCTATCAAGCCAAGCTGACTGGAGCCTGCCCGCTCGGCAGCTCGTGCAGCTCTGAGCTTATCCCCAGCCCAAGGAGCAATAAATAAAAAACCAGGAGGATGACAGGGGTGACAGGGAGGAGTTGGGGTGTCTGGCTGATATCCCTCAGTGAGAAGGTCTGAGGGGGTGGAGATGCAAGTTTGCAGGAGATCAGTGCATTTGGATGACAGGTTTCTTTAAAATACCAAGAATATCAATACTCTTTAAAATATCAATAAACCCCATGGCAAGGGTGGAGGTGCCACCATCCTTCCAATCGTGGACCAGCCCCTCCAATTCCAGCCCCACACGCTGAGTTGCTCTGCTTTAGCACAGACATCCCTGGCCGCTGCATATCAAGAAAGGAAAGATGCTTAGAGCTACTAATAGCTGGGGCTAAAGGAGACATTATCATTATCCAAATTGCCTGCTCCTCAGAGAGAGATGGGCAAATTTCCAGGGATGCAATGGATCCCATTTCCCTGGCACCTGAGGGATGCTCTGTGCTCCCTTAAGCCAGACAGCTGTGTGGCGGCACTGAGGTGAGGGGGTGAAGGGCTGAGGACTGGCATAGCATAACATCCCATAGGATCCTCACAAAGCAGGAGACACCCTGGAAGAGGCTCAGAAGAGGGTTGGGGCTCATTTAAATTCCTCAGCAGCATCTTGGTTGCATTAGAATGGAGCAGTAGCTCACAGGTGCTGTGCCGCTGAATGCCCAGCTTATAAACAGGGAGATAAACACTTATTTCTTGAGAAGATCTGCTGTGGTGTCAGTCCCCACACTCTGAATCCCCTGATTTACAGTTAGAAAGTTTGTCTTGACTGTGCTCAGAATCATTAAGCTACAAACCATAGACTAATTATGGGGCCCTGGGCAAAAACGTTAATCCAAAGAGCATAAAATTATAATGACTTTCTTGGCATAATTAGACCAAACAAGATAAACAGTCCAAATAGCAACTGCGGCTTCGGCACACTCACAGTCCCAGCTCAACCCACTGCATGGCTGCAGGATGGTGGTAGGAAGCAGCAGGAGAAGGGATGCACCAAGGGCAGAGGGGTTGGGAAGCATCACTGACCAGCCCCACAGTGCCCATTTCAGCTCATGCTGAGCCCAGTGTGGAAGTGTCACACAGCAGCAGGGATGTTCCCCTCTCTTCCATCAAGCAGAGCTACCCCATGGTCTGTCATTTCTCCAGCAACTCCGGGGACCAAACCCAAGGCACCAGCATGGATGCAGGAAAAATGCAGCCACTGCCACCATCATGCTCAGCATCCCTCCTGCCACACTGCCAGATGTCCACAGCGACAGCACATCCCAGCATCACCTGGACCAAAACTCCAGCACAACAAGGCAGGCAGGGCTCATCCAGTCTGCCAAATCCAGGAGGAGTCACTCAGATCCCTGTGCCTCTTAGCAGCCCCATGCCAAGGGGACAGCAGCTGAGCCCCAGGACCCAGAGAAGTGGCCTCAGGCGGGGTCAGCAGAGCTGTTTCCAAAAGCACGGCTTAAATGTAATGCTCACTTTATCTGCATCTTTATTTATTTATTGCTGACTGGGAAGTGCAACACAAAAGCTAATTATTTGATAAAAGCTTTGGGCAGGGTATTAATGAGCCAGACTTCTAAGCAGATTTCTAAACCTCTTTTCTGTCTCTGGCTGCAGATCGGAGCTAGTTGTGCCGGAGTGGGTTGGGAAAACAGGGCCCCTTTCACGTGTGACTGGGGGGTCACCCTGCATGGCACAGGGAGGCAGGGCACGGGGACAGGCATGCTAAGCCTCCACTGCAGCACCAAAGGGCTGTTATCCCTTTTTTCTCCCTCCTGGAGGATTGCTGGTTGTTCCTAGTGCCAGGGCTGGAAAGAAGGGAGTGGGAAGACGACGGGCAGGGAGTTCAGCAGCCAAGTGTGGGTGTGATCACCTGCAAACAGCTGTGGCCCACAGCAGTGCCACAGGGCCTCTCAGTGCACAACCTGTGAGGCCATACAAATTTAGCAGAGACCATATATAATATATATATATATATATATATATAGTAGTATATAATATATAAATATATATATATATATATTAGCAAGGTCATTTGTATTGAGCAGGAGGGAAGAGGGCCAGCAGGGAGCTGCAGCACTGAGGAGGTGCAGCATATCATGAGCATCACCCTGCACTGGCCATCAGCAAACTCAGCACTCAGGGTAGGGGGACCACAGTGCATGGATGGCTCAGCCCCAAGAAAAGCAAGGAAGGGGGTGATGTCCAGCATGAGGACCCAGTCCTCCCTGAGGGGCCACTGGGACATGGCACCTGCCTCTGACCCACCAGACCAAGCAGGAGCATCAGTCAGCATCTCCTTCCCAGACCCCATTCATGGCCTCCCACCAAGACAAGCCTTTGGACTCATTATGTCCCTATTTTCTGAAAGCCTTATTTCAGAAAGTCTGATAGCCAGACAACTCAGAAAGCAAAAAGAGCCATCTCAGTGCTGGCAGCCCCTCTGACATGCCCAAAATGCCACCCCCCTTGGGTACAAGGAGAAGCCCCCTTGCAGCTCAGGGCCTGCAGTGAGGGCAGGGTGCACATGGAGTGCTGGAGGCTCTTTCCAAGCCAGAAAAACCCCCTTTGACACCCAACAGACCTCCCCTGCAGCCGAGCCAGCGTGGCATTCCTCTCCCTCCCTCCCCTCTGCCTCCAGCACCAACTGGCTTTATGGGCACCAGTTGGAGCCATTCCCCAGTAACCAGCTGTTCAATCCAGTTGTAAATCCCAGCTTCCAGTTCATTTTTGCCATTCCGGGCGACACCCTTGCTCATATTTGTGGCCACACTTGGCAAAAAAGGTCAGACCAAAAGTATGTGGCTGGAAGCCCCATGGAGGGGATCCCACCCCCCTTCCCTGGACTCTCTTTGGGTGCTTCCCAGCCCACAGCTGGTGTCAAAGTCCACCAGAGAGCCTCAGGTCTAGGTTTTGGGGGGGAAAATCAAATTAATCCGTCTCTTTTTTTTCCTGCTGTTTCATCTCTGTGTGTGTCTGCCCTTGTAGAAACCCACCTCCCACCCACTCAGGGCAACAAAGCCACTCAAATGTTTTTAAAAGCAGTGTGTTAGCTGGAAAATTTTGCAACCACAGTATAATGGAGACTATCTCCGGGCAACCAAGAGATTAGGAAGATAAATGACACCGATAAAGGGCATTTTAGCCCAAAGCAATTTTAAATCAACGCAAATGGGAGATTTTTTTTTTGTGGGCAGATGTGCGAGTGCTGGGGCTGCCCATGGGTAGGGCTGGGACATCAGGATTTCAGGGGGAATGTTTTGCCTTTGCTCCTGTGCTGCTGAAGGAGTTGGAATGGTTCCCTCCTGGCAACTAGTGAGCAAAAAATGGCTCTTACGCTGGAGTATTTATTTTGAATAATTTGAATTTCCTGTTAATGGGGGAAATTCTGTTAAAATTTAATGTGTCTTGAACCAGCAACTATTTCAAATAAGGAGAATAACTGCACCTACAATGAACCACAGGCACTGCTCACGAGCTAAATGCATCTTCTAGGTGTGGAAATGCTTATTTTTTCCAGCAATTAAACCACCATCAACACCAAAATCAATCTGTGTGCACGTGCTTTCCCTCCCATCCATGCTTATAAAGTTCCCTACAGGGCCACCCACCCAACAGCTTCCATATGCCACCACACCTCTTTTTTTTTTTTTTCAGTCAAACTTCAGTGGTTTTTTAGGATGTGACACATGAAAGAGTAGTGCCAACGAAGGGGGTTAGCAACATGAAAAGTCAATTCCAGATCCTGTGAGCACAATGAATTGCTCTTTAAAAGAAAAAAAAAAATCCAATCAAGAACTTTTCCTTTCTTCTCTTTTTTCTATTTTTTTTTTTAGCCAAGGACGGTATGTGATGTGTATAGTCTCAAAAGGAGATTTACTAGACACCGCTGTGACTAAGGCAAGATGTAATTAGAAGAGGGGAGGAACATTTATCATTTGCCAGAGTGAATTAGGTATTTCGACTTCTCAAAAGAATTGAACACAGAGGGTGAATTTTTTTCCAATTTCTCTCACATCTCCAATATTATTAAGTTCAGCTAGAAAACACTTGAGACAAATTGACTCATCTGAGCCCATCTCTTCATAATTGCTACACATTTTAAATTGGCTTAGTTAAATGAACGCTTCGCATGGTGGTTGACAGGCTCTGTTGTCTGGATGCGATATTAAAAATATCAAAATCAACATGAGAGCTAGAGCAGAGCTTGGGGATATTGCTTTTCTGAGCACTGATATTGCTTTAGCTGGAATGTAGGAGATATGTACATCTTTAAAGGTGGTTTTAGACACAGATTAAGAGAAACTATTCCTCTCCTATTAATAGTAAAGTGGTTTTTTCCCCTTTTCTTTCTACTTAGCAAGAAGATTATAAGCTCATGCTCTAACCAACTGGGCCATCAGCCATGGTTGTGTACAGACACCATCCCATCACAGCTTATTCACTGTGCAAGCCTCCACAGAGTGCAATGCCTTAACATATAGTGTATTTCCAGTAGTTTTCATGGAATATACTCCACTCCCAGCATTCAGGAACCTCAAGGAGTCTGATCCTGCCCAGTTTTTTATGACTCCAACCAGTGGAGGCTGGGACAGCCAACGCTGGGGGCTCTGGGGCAGAGCTGGAGATGCTGGGTTCCTCCCCAAACCCCAGCAAATTCACTCTTCCTGCTCATTTCCTCAGTGGTGTTGGTGCACGTGAGATGTTTCACGGGTCTCATCTAAAGGTTACTGAGAGTTTCAGAGAGAAGGGAAGAATTTGGGTCTGTGCTTTGCCAGCGTGATCTCCGACCGCATTTGCAAGACTCAAGAGCTTTGTGAAAACCCAAAGCCAGGCAAAATAATTGCTGATACAGAAACATTTGAGCAGCTCAGGCATGCATTAGATAAGGGATCTTGTTTCTGCTCCCCCTCCCCTTGGCCTGTGTGCTTCCTTTCCACATTGTTTTATCATGAACAGAAAATAACAGCAGAGACAGAAAGGCAGAGCCTGCCAACAGTGTGATTTATGTTGGCTTTGGAGCCAAAACCCTTGATAAAGCGTCTTGGATGACTATGAGCAGGGGCTGCAGCAGAGCTGGGTACCAGTCTGCCCTCTCACTGCCCATGGAGCTTGCAGGGGAGGAAGAATTGAGGGCAGAAACTGGTTTTGTACAGAAGCCAATCAGAAATTCAGCAACTGTGACATTGGGTTGGGGTCTCCCAAACTCACAGTCCCTTTCTGCACCCACACCCTGCTCTGCTCAAGCCCCTGAGCCAACTCACCTGTCCCTGCCCTTGGGAAGGACATGATGAACTGCCTGACCCAAAAAAGGGAAAAGCAGATGAAGTACCACCCGCTCAGGTCATGAAGCTGCAGCCTTATGTTGATAATAAACATCACTCAAGGTCTTGCTATAAAATCCCCCAAAGATGGAGACCACGTACCTCCCTCTGTACAGGGATGTGCCCTGCACTGATGTGTCTACAGAGGGATGGAGGGAAGTGTCCCTGCAGTGATGTGTCCACAGAGGGATGGAGATTTTGCAACTTGTCAGCCCAGTTTGCTGCAGAGGTGCACAAATAACCATGCTGGCAAAATTTTTTCACAGGACTGGGATAGAAATAAATGGGTTACCAGAGCCCAGTGTGTATTTGTTCATTCTTATCCCAGCAGCGAGATTTCTCCCTTATTTAAATAGAGTCTCCAAGGGCCTTACCCTTACTCATCTAATAAAGCAGTGTGTCAACACCAGTTCTGCATCACAAAATGAAGGGCACTCAGCGATTCTCCCATGGGACGATTAAATAAAGAGAGAGGAAAACAAAGGATCATTTCTGCACGAGGAAAGACCTCTCACTGCACGAGGCACCGTGGGGCTGGGGGAGAGGGATTCACCCTGTCTGCACGGGGCACGGCGGACGAGCACTGCCCTGCCCAGCTTCGAGGACAGCAGGGCCAGACAGGGGACTAAAGGGCTCTAAACCCACTAAATTAAAGCTCAGGGCTAATCCTCCCGGTGGGATGGACGGGGGGCTCTGGCAACTGGGCTGCCTGGCACTGCTGTGAATCAGTGGTGCTTCGAGGCTGAAACAGGAATTTGCTGATTTGGAGCCAAAAGCAGTAGAGCCAAGCAAACCACTTCAATTTAGGGTCTGGCTTAGTGACCCTCGTCCTCGCACAGCCTGCCCGCAGCCCCACCACCTCTCCCCTTCCTTCCCCCAGACATCAGCAGACAAGATCATTCTGCGGCATCCCTGGGTTTACCATCGAATTTTTAAAATCTGCTTTTTTATGAGAACACTTGGGTGCTTTTTTAGCACATCTCCATCGAGTTGGTTGCCCCAAATAAAAGGACACTTGGAGGGCAGAGCTGTCCTGAAACATCTTTGCTGTTGGGAAATACGGTGCTCATATCCCCTTTGCAAAGAGGAAGGGAGTGAATGTCTCCTTTAAAGTGCCTCAAAATGAATTTAATTTAGAATGGATTTCACATTCGCATTTGATGAATTAAAACCAATGTGGTTTAACAACTATGTAATGGGGTATATATATGATCTGTTAAACAGGTGTTTGAGGTTTAGCAATTATCTAATAAGAGACTTATACATATTACAGTAGATAAACTTCAATAAATATGTTCTTAATCAACCGGAGAGCACTCAACATACAATTACCATCCCTGCCACATCTTGTTGAAATGAGCAGCTGATTCAGTGCACGACGGGATTTTATGTGCTGCTTAAAAAAACCTCCCATGTCTCCTGTTTGTGCTGCCAGGGTGTGGGTGCTGCTGGAGAGGGGTCTCCGTGCTTTCCACCCAGGAGATGGGGCAGCTTCAAGAGCTGGGTAAGAACCTCAGTGGTTGATTATCCCCACGGCACATTTGTGATGGGGATCCACATGAGCAGCACTACCTCCTGCCCTCCTCACCCCATCTTGCTACACATGCACATTCATTCACCAAGAGAAATGGAAAGGGATTCAGGATGGAGAGTTTCATCCTGACAGAGGGATTTGCATTAGGAGGTGTCAAAAGTGGAGCAATAGGCTTAACATGCACCACAACACCTTGAGATTTTCCTGGTGGCAAGCTGTGCCAGTGATCCATGCTGTGCTCCTGGCTCACTCTGGGAGGGATGCAGAAACCCACCCCCACTGTGATGTTTGGGCTAATTTGCCACGTTCCTAGCTAGGGTGTTAAATCTAATTAGCACGTTAGTGCTGGCTTTCCCAGCTGTAAAACAGTGGGAAAATCCCTACAAACACCAGAGACAAAGGTGTGAGTCGATTCTGTGGCTTCCCCCATCTTTGTGCCCTGAAGCCCGGGTTTCACCCCAGACTGGAGGACAAAGATGACAGCGCCTCATCCTCTTGCTGCTGGGGAAATAAACACTGGCTGTTGTGTCAGGTGGGAAAGTACCCAGAAAGAACCCTTGGGTTCACAGACCTTATTTTATTTTATGCACACACCTCAAGCAAAAGTTCACGGTGGGTTTGAATCAGTGCTGGGACAGAGCAAAACTCAACCCAAGGGGATTTTTACTTCTAATCACGAGATCTTTGCACAAAGAAGCTTTGGAATGGCACATGCCCCTGTGTCACTGCCCCAGGCCCTCTCTTTCCCAGCTCCTAATCCCCACAAAAAGCCACAAAACCATCAAGCAATTGGGCAACCCAAAGCGGCTCCTCTGGATATTGGAAACAATAATACAACTGCAACATCAAGCTGACCTCTGAAATCGCATCCACCACTCCATGCTCCCCTGAGTCCTCCATCAGGCCCTCCTCACCCCACATTATAACCAGGTAAGCATCCTCTGTGCTGAATTAACACCCTCCCCTCTGTGGAAGCAGGGGATTTACTCTCTGTAACCCTTGCTGCTGAAATCAGGGAGGTTTGGACCACGCACAGCCTGCGAGACACCCCCATCCCCCTCCATCAGGACCCTGGGGACATGGTGCTGCCAGCAACAGGCACACCAAGGCAGGGAATATAGCAATCCCCCTTCCTAGAGAATTTTCCTCCCTCTCCCCTTGACTGCACCAGATGAGCACATTTTTAAATATAGCATTAGTGCTGTCTAATAGCTGGCTCTCTCTGGCTGGGAAATCTGAGTTGCTCTCATTGATTTCACAGCAGTAAATGCACGGACACCAGGCGTGCCCGGGGGACACGCAGCTCCTTGGGCACAGCCTGCCCTGGCTTAATGACTTCTGCCAACATACAGCAGCTGTGGAGCCCTCCCTCGCTGTGCACAACCCAACACAGCTTTGTCTTCTCCCGGTGGTACTTTTTTCCATCATTACCAGGGCTATTTTATCGATGACTCTATTGCTGGCTATTTAATTATTCCCTTTTAATCCCTTCAAGCAGATGAGACATAAAAGCAAAGGCCATTAGTGACTCTGGAGTGATGTGCAGGGGCATTAGCCTGGCAGGCAGAGCAAATCTCAGGCTGGATCATGCCACCCACCTACCATCTCCATGCTGGACAACCATGTGGGAAGAGGCATGCCAGAGGGAGCAGTGCTTTAAATAGAGACAACAAAGTGGGGAAAAGCAAGGAGAGATGTGCCAAGGGTGTCCCAGTGCCTCTTTATATATCCCCCCAGAGCACCTCGGCCACAGGCACCCGTTTCAAAAAGCAGCTGAGGGCTGAGCGTCCTTGGCGGGTTTTTCTGCTCAGCCCATATTCACAGCACCCAAACCCCTGCTGTCATGAGGCTGTCACCACCAGCACCCCTCAGGGATGCCTGCCATGTTCCCACTGAGTTTCAGCTGATGGGCTCAGGTGGAGGGAAAGCAAAAGACATTTGCTTCTTTTTTTAGACTTGAACGGAGAAGTTGTACAATTTCAGCGTATAAATAATTGAAGGGCTAATGTGATCTCAAACTGAGCACTTATTAAATGGAAACGTCCCTGTTGACAGATGAATTCCTGTAAATTTTCTTTGGTTGAGCTCAGATACCCATTTTCTGCTTCGAAGCAGATGAGGTCACCCTGGCTGGACAGCACGCGCTGTGCCTGGCAAGGACCTGGGCCTTTGGAAAGAAAAAAAGGATGATAACAATAATAGTTGTAATAAAGGACTGGGATTTTAAAGGCTGCAGGGTGGTGCATATAGCTCAGTGCACACATTTGCTTTCCCTCTTCTTCAAAGACCCAAAGAAGGTCCCCTGGGGTGTCCCCAGGCAGCTGAAGATGACCCTGGCCAAGACCCTGTGCATCACCCCAGGGACCACAGTACCGGTGATGTGGGAGGGATGGAGGAGAAGGTCAGGACCCCTCACAGATGGGCAGCATGGAGCTGCCCCCGGCGTGCCATCACCTCCCCCCTTGCTGCCGCTGTGTTTACGTTCTGCCTTCCTTCAATTATAATTAATAGCGGCTCATTATCAGGAGGGGACCGTTTATAAGATTCAATTAGAAGCCATTTATTTTAATGCTTTTGAACACAAAATGAGTTTGATCTCAGGAAACATTTCATTAGCATAATCTTCCCATAACAAGATCATCTCCTGAGCTTGACATATTTACAAGCCGGTACCAGGCGGAGGGACCATGTCCGAGGGGCTGTGGCCCTCAGATGCTGGTACTGGAGGTGGTTAACAGGGCACAGCCTGCACCCTTCAGCATCTCCCACTCTTCTGGGAAAAGCATCCTTAGCCAAGGGCTTGGCTGTTTTGTGAGAGTTTGGCCCTCACCTCTCACCCTCTCCTCATCCCAGGCACCAACGAGTGGCTCTTGGAGCTGCCTCACCCTGGCAGGCACCAGCATGGTCCAATGTGCTGGAGCCACAAACCCAGCACTGAGTCACCAATAACCCTTTGCCCTTGACCAAACACAACCTGGGGGCTGTTGGCAACGCTCCCTCTCTCTCCCTCAGCTGGAACCCAGCCTGCTCCAGCTCTAGCAAACAGCTCCCAGCAAAGCTGTGCCATGGCACAGAGAGGGAGTGAGATCATTTTATTTGACTATTCAGCTTAGGAAATTTAGTCATGAAGCAGGAATGAAAACTTGTGTCTACTCCAAGTCAAAATACTCAATACAGCGTGGCCATTTTTTTTCCCCAGGGATAATCATCTCTGATTTGTTGCCCATATGGAAGATTTATTGGTTTTCCATACACCGGATGAGTTATACATTTCATAAGCTAAGCCGTCCATATATTAAAAGTAATATGATATCATTCACTTACAATTAAGCTGCATAGTGCACTGCCATGTATTTTGGGTATAAAACTATGCCATGAACATATTTTTAAATGCTTTGTCTTTATCAGAGCCCTGTCTGGAGCTATTGCCTTCCAGACAATGACGCTCAGAGTTCTGCCACATCCACTGCAAAACGGACAAATAAAACACCCCAACCCTCCTGCAGGCACCGAGCCCCGGCAGCGCCCATCCCTGGCAGGGGTTGTTTTGGTTCCAGCACACATGGATACAGGACCACAGAGTGCAGCAAAACTGTGCTTTGTTTGTTGAATGGAGAAGGAGCCCCCTTAGCCCAGGGTCCCCCCAAACCTCCTCTCCAGGCTAGGCTGACCCTGGGCTCAGTCACACTTTCCCAGGCCTGGTGCTGCACCTCCCTGTTTAACCCAGGGACAGGCGAGTTGCAAACGGGCAGAGATTCAGGTTCCAGATCATTGCAAGTGGACAAAGGATAAAAAAAGGATATAATTATTATTAGAACATTGGCATTAGGGAGCGGGAGTAGGCAGTGCCCACACTGCTGGCCCCTCTGCTGCCCGGCTCAGGCACAGGGCACGAAGCCAAGTGCTCCCTTCCCCGCTCTGCATTTCACAGGATCATGTTTTAAAGCCACCTAAAAAACTGGGAAATAAATTCCCCCCCAAGGAAATCTCTGGTGTCACAGCTCCAGATTATCTGCTAGTGCAGGAGGCAGTGCTCAAATATTTTAAATGTATGGGCCATACGTTCTGGGAAATATAACATACACAGCGAAAAAAACATTGCTTCCCATATGGGCTTGGAGAAGCTGCGGATTACAACGCATGGAGCCAGATGGCCGGTAACTCAATGCAGCTGAACAAAAATCTCTGGGCCAAATTCATCCCCACCACAACCACCCTGGGCCCAAAAGGCTTACGACATCATTTCGCTTGGCTCCTCATGTTTGACTCCTGCAATGTGTGAGTTATCTGCTCATGGAAGTCAGTTTGCGACAGATAGCTGGAGCCTTGTGTCTGCAGTTGTTCTTCCCACTCCTGTGGGGGTCTGTCCCTCCTCCCCGAGGTGTGGGAACAGATGGACCCCTCCCAGTTCTCTCACTCCAGGGTTGGGAATGGGGCACTTTGGGGGAAATTATACAACAGGTTCAGAAACACCTCATTGCACCAAAGTGTTTCAAATCCACTCTATAGGCTCTCCCTTCTTGGAGTGTTGGGTGTCTTTGATTTGGGGCTGACCATGCCATGCACCCACCTCCTCAGCACTGCACCTCAGCCTCTGTGCTGCTGGACACCGTCACCTGCACTCTGTTGCTTTTCTCTGATGTTTTGGTCAGGATAAATGAACAGAAAGATCTATTTTTGTGCTTAACTTGCTGCTGAGCTCAGGTGGTGAACGATCCCCTGAGCAGCCCCTGCAAACCCTCTCAACACCCACATCAGACCAAACAGCACCTGCCCACTGATGGCACAGAGCTGCAGAGGGACCTGGGCAGCAATGGCATGTCCAGGCCACCAAAATTGCTCCCTGAAAGTCCCAGGGGTGCCCAAACCCTGGAGAAACAGAGAAGCTCCAACAGCCACAGGAGCAACAGGCATCTCACACTGACAACACCCCCAGTGGAATTAAGCAGCTGATTACACGTAGGGATTGGAAATCAAGATCTTTCCTAAAAGGTGATTAAAATGCCCATTGCTATCACACAAGATGTGTTTCCAGCTGTCACACTGTTAAATAACCAGCTCAGGAAGGAGAGAAGGTTGGAGCTGGAGCTCCCCAGGCCCTGGGTGATGCCCACGCTCCCGGGACAGGCTAAACCTCCCGCTGCCTTCATGTCACCGGATTTTCCCTGGGAAGCCGGAGCGCCCAGCGTGCCGCATCCTGCCTGGCCGTTTGCCGTGACTCACCCACGAGCCTCCCCATGGAGGCACCAGTCCTGCTCCTCTCCCTCCGCTCTCCCTGCCTTACTGTCCCTATGAATCATTAGTCTGCAATAAGGACACCAGATGCGTGTAAAGATGAGTCATTTGAAGGAGGTGAAAGGAAAACCAGACCAGCCACATATTGAAACTCCCTGTAACAATAAAAGGACCGTGTACGTAAATCAGTTTATTTTGACTACGGCGATAATGCTTTGCTGAGAACATGTTGACTCCCAGAGAAAATACCAAGATAGAACGTGATCCTGTTCCCCAGCCAAGGGCAGTGCCCCAAAGGCCATCAGACCTGGTGCCTGCCCCTGAGAGGGGGTGCTGGGGGACACAGACTCCAAGCGGCCTCAGAGCAGACACCCTGGCACACCACGGTGTTGCTGGGATGGCTCTTCTGTTTTGAAATGGACACGGAGCAGCTCTGTGTGCATTAGGCACAGGTTAATGCAACCCAGCCACTCAGGCAATCATTCAATCAGAGAATCCCATAATAGTTCAGGTTGGAAAGGTCCTTAAAGATCATCCAGTTCCAACTCCCTTGCCACGGGCAGGGACACCTTCCACTAGACCAGGTTGGTCCAAGCCCCACCCAACCTGGCCTTCAACATTTCCAGGTATTGGGTGGCCACAGCTTCTCTGGGAAACCTGTTCCTTCGTTCATGCCTTCGGTTAATGAAGCTGAATTTAAACACAGCTCAGGGATGGAACAAGTCCCTTGATGCAGCACTGGGGCACTCAGGTCTCATCCCTGAGGTGCACAGGAGCCCAGGTGCTGGGCTTGGGGACCCCAACAAAAAGCCAGCCAAAGAGAAACAGCCCTGCAGGGAGCTGCTGCTCCAGCCACGCTTGCCCACCGAAGGGAAGGCAGGAGCTGTGATCGTGGGATTAAAGTCAATTTACTTGGTGACATGGATTTAGATTATTGCCCGGGTACAGTGTGATTAGAGGGGCTCAATGTCACCCTAGTGGGGAGGGAGGGAAGAGAAAGGGAGATGCTGCAAAAGTGTCTGGCCATGCACTTAATGAAGAAAAAGCACAGCTCCCCTAGTTATCTCAGCTCTGTAATGGGGTCAAGGGATTTTATGGGATTTTTTTTTTTTTTGAGTCTCACACACACCCAAACCCCAGGACAGCCCTGCAGTCCTGGAGAAGGAGGGAGGGGATGAGCCCCTCAGCACCCTGTGCCCGGCTCCAAGCTGTGCCTGCACAGGGCCCTGAGGATCCCAGCTGTAGAAAGGAGCCCTGGCTGTGCCAGGCAGCACCGTGGTTCTGCCGGCTCATCCCAAATTGTTCACATTCCTCCACTAATCTCCAGGCTGCCCACGCTACTCCTCTCAGCGCTTCCAAAGAATCGAGGGCTCTTTCTCCCCTGCCCTCCCCAGTGCTGCCAAAAGAGCTTTTGCAGCAGTCCCAAGGAAAGCAGAGGATGGGACAGAGATGGATTTGGGGCTCCAAAGTGATGTGGACGAACACATCCTTGCTAAGAAGGAATATTCTTCCTCCAGCTAACGAAATCACTAAATAGGAGCAATCTGCCCCTCCCAGACCCTACAGCCGAGCAGGCGTGTGGGGCACGGCTGTTTGCACACTCAGCAAGGCAGTAAATACCCAAGTGCAGCCCTCCAGCCCTTGCCTGCCTCCTGCAAGGAAAATGCCAGGAACAGAGCCATTGCCAACCAGCAGGATACCAGATTTGTGTGTACCGAGTCTCTTACGTGGTAAGATAGAAAGGAAGACAACTTTGAGCTGCAGAGAGAAGTACAGAGAACTCTGTAATCCCTCTGGCTTGACTTCACCAAGGTCTATGTTTAACCAAGCCAGCTCCCTCCCTGCCAAATGCAAACATGATCCTTGGGGGAATAACAGAGCGAAGAATTTGGATGAAGAAGTTTAAAAAAAAAAAAAAAAAAAAAAAGGAAGACATCCAACAAATACTTAAGGATACAACTGAAGAAGAGATTTTCAAAAATTCAGAAGTGTAAGGGGTTGCTCTTAAGAGAAAGCCAGCTTGAACATTCCCAGAAGCTGCCATTCCAGCACTGTGCTGATGCTCCTCGGGACACCCCTGCCTGCCCCAGCAGCCTCCCATGCCCTGTAAGGTTGGCTTTATGTCTGAGTATGCCCAGTGGTTACCTACTGAAAGAAACCACAGAAACCACCTCAGGACATATGCAGCAGCTTTAAACAAAAAACACCAATTCGTCTTGGAGAAATCCCGAGGTCCTTCACTGCACCCTCAGGCTGAGCAAACCTCTGTGGAACTCCACGTGCTGCCTGCAGGGCAAATCACAGTGCAGCCTCACGGGGCGTGCAAGCCCCTGGGGATTGTGGATAAACCAGACTTAATTACCTCTCTACCTTCCTTTTTTAATTTTCTCTCCCTCTGGTCCTCTGTTTCTAGACCACAACCACTGCTCATCCCGGTGGCAGCGGGATGTGGTGGTGTCCTCCCCTCTGGCCCCATGGGTAGGATGCTCTGTCCACTGAGCACACGAGGGGCTTTGAAACATCAACAAGGCTCATCCCCTGTGCCCCCTGCTCCCACTGCTGACAGAGACAGATGGCCATGGGCCTGCAAGGTCTGAGCAAACAGGAGAGAGTGAGGAGGAGAAGGGAGTCTGCCCTTGCTTTTATTTGCCTGGCAGCAGGGTCACACCAGGGATTTGGTGCATTAACTCTGCACCGGTCCTGACTCTGCTGCCCCAGTGCCATCCCGGGTCCCCTCATCCCACAACATCATCCTGCTGCACGTGCACCCACTAAACAGACATTAAAAGACTGTTGAACACGTTCATTTAAGTAAATTATGTTGCTGTAAGATTGATTTAGCTGTGCGGTCCTCTGAGTGCTATATTAACATCCTATTAGAGGAAGGAGAAATCCTCTCCCCCAGCTGGGATGGAGGAGCTGTGGAGCATCCCAGTAGTATCATTCCTGTTCCCCTTGGCAGGGCCAACAACAGCACTCAGGAAGATGGGAAGAGAAGTTTGTTTTCAAGACAGCTTTGTCCAGGTTTCTGAGTTTTCCAGATGGTTTGGCTGTCTGGGGATGCCTCTTGATGCCTTTCACAGAACGAGCCCTCCCTGAAATATGGGAAATGGGAACTAACACCAGAGTCCGAAAAACAGATTGCAGGAGACTGAAAATACAGATGTGTCAAGAAATTGAAGGGTGGCTTTTCCCCTTCACCACTATGGTCGTGGGATTCTTTTTATAGCCAGAATATTGATGTAAAACAAGCCTTTCCTAAAATGTCTAAAGTTCAGAGCCTCTTCCTGCAGCAGAAATCACTATTTCAATATGGGGTAGGACCTGCATCTGCAGGAAACAGGAGACTGGAGGAAAACCAGGGAATTCCTGGGGAGAGCATCCCTGGATGAGCCATGGCCTCCAAAGGGATGTGTAATACTGCATATGGACTAGATGACTGTTGTAGGTCCCTTCCAACTGAACTGTCCTGTCCTGTCCTATCCTATCCCTGTTGGTGATCATCTCTGAAGTAACAGGAGCCTCTCCAGATGCCTATTCTGTGGATGGGACAGCACAGTACAGTCTCACTCCAACCACGACACCTCCAGCAGCTCCCTCCCAATGCCTGAGGAACCACCCAAGGCACTGCCCTGTTTTATCTGTCACCCCTGGAGCCATGAGTCCCACAGGGACCTTATTTTGCACCCACACCTCTTGGAGAACCTCCATTTCCACTAGTTGTTTCCAGGGAGAGTCTCTGCTGCTCTGGCACCAGCCCAGCACAGTGGAGAAAGCACTCGCTGCCTGCTTTAAGCAAGAAAATCCATACATGGTAGGAAAGTTTGTAAAAGGCAGAATCATTTCGATCTCAGATAGAGCCAGCATGTGATGGAAAGAATTTCCCAATTGGCAGGGCAGGAGAATCAATTTAAGGTGTTTACACAATGCAAAGCTCCCAGTGTATAATTATCATTTTATAGTCAATCAATTGTAATTCTGATCCAGGAGCGCAGCACGGGAAAATTAGCATTCAGGAGCACCTTTGATAAATTAGCGAGGATTACAGAGTCTGTGTTTGCAGAGATTTTGGTCTGGCACTAGGGGAGGATTTAAAAATGGCAAAGTTTTTGCCTCTGCGGCTCAATACACTTGGGACTGAGGAATTTAAAGCTGTTTAGTTCTGGAAGAGAAGTAGGATTAAAGCCATGGAGAGGGCAGGGATCTCTTCTGTATTTGATTAGGAGTTTTATGATGCAAAGAAGCTTTAGGGAACGCTTCAACTCTTTGTGCATGGGATTATACACATCACTGTATTAATTATTAGTATTAGAATAACACCTAGAAATCCCAGCAGCATGCAGAGCCCTCCTGTTCCAGGCACTGAGTATTTTGGGTATGATCCAGACCCTGCTGAAGTGACCCAGGGATCCGAGCCCACCGCTCACTGAGGTTTGGATACTGTCCCTGGAAGGGATGGCTGCACCCAGTGAAAGTGCTCAGGAGCTTCCAGGGATCCCTCACTGCTGCTGTTGTGAATCAGGGAGACCCCAGATCAGGCACAACAAGAAGCTGTTTTCTGAGGAACGGCCGGATAAGGATGAAATCACCCCGAATCATCCCAGCGCAGCCACAGATCTTCCCCAAAGGAAATCCCAGGCAGGGGTTGAAACAACCATCTTGCCTACAGACCTGATGTCTTCCTTTGCCCAGATTCCTGCAATAGGTCCATGTCCTTGCCCCCTGAGAGCTGATGCAGCATTTCTCCCTGCCAAGGTACCACTTTAAGCCTAGGAGTGTTGGGGTGCCCAGGGCATGTTTCCCACACAGGGTTTGTTTTATCTCAGGTACCCAGATGCTCAAAAAGGTGAAACTCAGCTCCTTGCAGCAATCCCACAACCTGCCCCGAGTCCTTTTGGCAACCCTCAGTCACAGCTGGGCTTATTTTGAACATGACGCTGAGCAGAAATGCAGCCTTTCCTTTGCAAAAAGCCAAAACACCCTCAGCAGGGGGGAAAAGCCAAACTCTCAAAAGCTTTGGTGGGCCTGGAATCAGTCGGTTCCTTGGTGTCAGGGAAGGCAAGATGGACCCAGTACAGACAGAGAGAAGCTCACGGGATGCCAGCATTTCCTGCCTGCCTGACCAGCTCTCGGGGCTGAAAACACTGCCAGAAAGAAGCAGAAAATCAATCCAGTAAAAAGAGATGTTTTTTCTGCCAGGGGAATGACTTGCCCGGCTCACAGACCGCACGTGAGAAAACAGCTTCCAAAAGCTGATGAACTGAGAAGCTGAGAGCTGGGGTGGCTCCTGGTAGAAGGGGGGCTGGAAGGAGATGCCCAGGGATGGGCAGTACCCCGTACACCCACTTGCCATCCACCTGCCCCTCCAAGCCTTTGCTTTGGGAAAAGGATGACTTTGGAAAGCCCTGGTCCCATAGGAGTCAGGCAGCCACACCAGGCTTTCCTTCCCTGGCCTGTCCCATCACACTCCTTTCCTACAAGGCCTTTTAGCAGCACAATTAATAGACAGAAAAGGACGGAGGGAGGAGGGGAAGAAGCAGCAAAAGGGCCCCAAGCAGCAGCTGGGTGCAAGGAGTGTGTGACCAACAGTCCCTCATCAGCTCCATCCTTGGGAAGCCACCGGGCTCAGGATGGGGAAGGGAAACTGCTCTGTATGCACAGCCCACCCCTCATCTGCGCCGGCTTTATCATGGTAATACCGGGAGCCCAGTCTGGTGGCAATAATCTCCTCATTCTCTGCCATTTCCTCACGGGGGTAAAGATCATGGAGCATTAACACAACGGATGTGCACTTTGAACCAGAAGCTGTTCCCTGGGCTATAAATCAGCGCCTGCCACTGCAGCACAATGGCCCTGAAATTAATTACCCTGTCGCTTTGCCAAAGGGAAAGCGCCTTGTGCCGCTGCGGATGCAGGCACCGGCAGGCACACAGACCCCAGGGACAGCCCTGGGGACGTGCCGTGGGGTGGCTGGAGCCGTCACCGGTGCCTTTCTGCCAGCGAAGGGCAAACCCTCGCTGCCAGCCCAAGGGGTTTTCTGGATACACATCTCCCTTGAAACCTCTTTGGCCATTTGACTGTGCCTGGGACGGTCTGCCCTGCTCCCTCCTCATCCCCACGATGCTGCTGGAGCTCGAGGAGAGCGGTACAAGTACCAAATTGGGCCATGGAGCCCAGCCATTCATCTTGGGGTAAAATCCCCACGGTTTTGGTCCCTGTGCTGATCCAACCAGCTCTCCCACAGACCAGAGAATCTGCTTCCCACAGGCTTCAAGATAGGCTGCAGTACGCAGGCTGGGTTTATGGGGAGAGCAGACATAAAGAACAAGCTGAGAGCCAAAGAGGGCAGGGAAGGAATGTGGGTTTTTTCATAAAATCCTGCAAAACACAAGACATTTGTAACCATTCTCAGATTAAAGAGTCATCCGCTCTTTTTATGCCTTTCCCATTGTTTCTCAGAGGTCGAAAGGAAAGGAACAGGGAAGACACACCAGGTCTGGAATCTAGATGATCTTTTCTGGGTGACTCTCAGTTCCCAACAACAAGTCCCTGTTGGAGATTGTTGCCCAGTGGGGTCTGTTGCCCCAGTTTGCCCCTCCACATTCACCAGAAAGTCTCTCACCACCAAAGGATGCTGTTGCATCCCCACAAATACGTACTTTTCCCTCCAGCCTTTCTGGCTGAAGCTCTCTGACAGCAGACACCCCTCAGGTGACACACTGACCCCCCTGAACAGCCGTCACTTGCCAAATTTCACGCTCAAGGAAGACAAGGTGCTGCAATGGGTGTGCTGGCACTGCCGGGCAGGAGGAGCACTGCCTAGTGAGAATCCATGGCAGGACTGTACAGAGCGGGGTTGCCCTCAGGCTGCTCTGGGGGATGCTCTCCCTCCACACCTCCTGCTGTCCTATGAGATGCTATTTATGAGAAACACAAACCCGCCTTCCCTTCCCTGCAGCCAAAAAGGTCACATCAAGCAAGCGGTGAGATTTCCAGCTCGAACAGACTGTTCGGGGGTTGTTTGCAGTAAATTTTTGTATTTTTTTTTTTTTAACATCTCAAGAACCGGCGCAGCAGAGCCCTCACACAACGCTTAGTCCTTGTCTCACATGAAACACAAGAAATAAAAACGCAGTTGGTGCCCAGTCCATTCAGAGCCTCCCCTGCCTGACTTCCAGATCCTCCTCCTACCCTCTGACAAGTCTCACCTTGGCCATTCCTGTCTCACCCTCAGTGCCAGGGCTGGCAGTGCCATCCATCCATCTGCACGTCCCAGCAGGGTGACTGCTCGTCCGAGACATGCCGACAGCAGCCGTGATGAGAAGCCGAAAGCGCCGCTGCCTTTGGGAGCCGGCACAGCAAAATTTATGGGAAAATGAGACCTGAAAACGTCGGTGCTAATGGAAGGGAGAGGTTGTACAGTGCAAATAAAAATACGACCCGAGTGATGCAGAGTAAAATGGCAGCATCCATCAGTTCTGAGATGTTTGCTTGCAAAGCAGAGGCTCTGGCTATTAGTTTGATGATGATTACAGAAAGGAAAGGGGAAATTACAACGCTTTTTCAGCCTGGCTTCCCTCCCACCTGGGCAACCCATCCCTCTCTGCACTAAAAGGTGCAAAAGGACAAAGATGAACCAAGCAACCAAAACACAGACCACAATGCAAGTCCATTAATTTAAGATATATTTACATTTTAGGAAAGAAAACCAAGTGCATCCCAAATGAACAGCAGTTTTGGCTGTTGGTCCTCTCTCCATCCCCAGTGCAGCCCAGAACCAACAGCTCAGTAAATAACACCCTGCACCCCTTTGCACCTGGGTGAAACCTAGTTAGGCAAGGCCTCTTGGGAACCTCCAGCTGGGCTCTGTTGCTCCATGGCACAGTGCTTGCCAAGAGTTTGAACCAAAAAAAGTTTTCCTTGAAAATTAGGATAGGAAAGATGGAAATGCCAGCAAATTCACCATAGCAAAACCTGTTGGGATGTGCCAGCACCAACTCTTCCATGAAGGTGCTCTATCAAGAGGGTATTGTACTGGGATGTTAAGGAGCAGTGGCCAAAGCATGGCCTTGCACTCCTCTCCCTATGCCCTGGACCAGGCCAGCAACAAGAGGAAACCCCACTATTACCCATCACCAACTGGGCACTCTCCTGGATCTATTTGCTCTTGGCCAGGACCATATTCAACATCCAGGAGCTGCCTGGAGAGACCATTTTTTAATTGCTTATTGTTCTTCAGTTAAGAGCCACAATGCCCAGCTGAGGGAGGACCCAGCACTGCAACTGCACCTGCCCTGCCAGGGACATAAAACATGGATGTTGCTATCTGGAACAGGAAAATGTTCCTCATCTCACAGGGGCTGCGGGCTCTGCACCCAGAACTACAAGGCGACCATCAAAGTACATTTTCAGGGAAATTCCCCCTGAAAAACCTCTTTCCCCAGCATTTGCTGTTGCAGCATTAATTCTTTCTGTTCTGCTGCTTTATAATTGGGACAGAACCCAAAGCGTTTCATACGTGGACTCCTGCAGGAGAATCTCTAATAGCTGTTTACAGCTGATATGATGGAGCAAAAATAAAGCCCCTGTGCTCAGCAAGGCGAGGAACGTCTCGCCTCTGTGTTGCCATTTTTAGCTACCTGAAGGTACTTGACTGCTCAGAGGCAGAGCCCAGGGATGGGCCTGCTCATCATCCATGGAGTATCTGATATTGATGGAGAAGAGAGACACAAAGCCCTACCTACCTGTGGAGGTGCCATGAGTAATGGCAGAGCACCCAGGAAAAGAACTTTAATTAAAATTAAACCTGTTTTCTGCCCACTCATGGTCACACATCCACTGGTGACCTGAGCTGGTGTGAGTGCTTTATGAATCACTTCTTTTCCTCTGAGTGTAAAGTAGAACCAAAAGGAAAAATCCTTGCTCACCACTGAGTTGGACTCGGTGATCCTTACAGGTCCCTTCCAACTTGAGAGATCCAACAATCCTATGACAGTTCACACTTCTGGAGACAACTTGGGGGTCCAGAGGAGCTATTGCTGCCCAAAGCCCTGTCTCCCTCCCAGCTGGCACATCCAGGCTTTGCTACCCTGTGGACACCCCATTCTGCACCTCGGCACTGATGCACCTCGAAACGACTCCCTGACGAGCAGAGCAGGAAAAGTACATTTTTAATTAAGTGATTTTGGCCAAAGTTTTTATAACCGAAAGGCCCCAGAACAAGAACAAAAGCTTCCTTTCAGGCAAAATAAACGTTTGATGAGGTATTTAATCAAAACCAGCACAACTTTGAGGGAAGGGAAAAGGAATTGTGCCAAGATGGTGTGTTGCTGCATTTTGAAGGACACTACGTCCCCCAGCTCAGGCCACCCAGGACAAGGCTCAGCTGTCCATCAGGACAGCATCCCCCAGCTGTCCTGTGACTCCCACCCCACTGTTCTGATTTTACAAGGGACAAATGACCACACCTTGGGCTCTGCTCAGACATCCACAGGGGACCAGGGCTGATCCCTTTCAAGAGATTCAGAGCTGGTCCCAGGGAGGGCCCTGCTCTGCAGGGCTTCTGAGTCCCACCAAGTCCCTTGCCTCCCAAACCAAGGCTGCTGCTTCCAAGCCCCAGCTCAGCAGATGAAAGTGGGGAGCTGACTCCACGCTTACAGGGACCTCACAGCTCTTCATCCACTGGAGAGGATGCTCCATGCCCCCTTATCCTTTTCAGCAAGTGACCCATACAAGCATCACCTCATCCTGCTCTAGAGAGCTGCCTTCCCAAAACCCTCTATCAAAGACCTGCCTTGAATATATATATTACTTTTTTTTTTCTTCTAATAATAAAACATTTAGTTCTAGGTCACTAAGCAGAGGAGATGGAAGAGGAGAGGCAGAGCTGCTCTGATCTCTTTTGCAGCTTTTTATAGAGAAATGTTCTGCTTAACTGCCTTTCTGGAAAAAAAACCCCAAACCTGTCCACAGTATAAATGAGGACTGGCCCTCAGCCAAGGCTGCCCAGCTTCAACCTGCTGGTGTTATCAGCTCTGGGGGCTCACTGGTAACCAAAGGTAATTTAAAGGAGTGGTGTAAAAACCCATTTTCCCTGGCTGGAAGAGCCAGATATTCACGGGAGAGCTGAACGGCAATAACCAGCCCCAAAAACATCCATCTGCATGAGACCCTGAGCAAGGAGATGGGAAGGAAGGGGCACAAACCACCTTCAACTGGAGGGAGCAGGGCATCACATGGACCAGGATCATCTGCACCCAAAGCACCATGGAGGCACAAGACCCAGCTCTGCCCCTTCCCTTCCCCAGTGCCCAAGCCCCATCCAGCAAAACCTCACAGCTTTCTGGTGACACAACATTCCCCCTTCCCACGCAAGTTCTCAATCCCTTATTAATCATCCCCCATCAGTCATGTTCTCCATCCCTTCATTGGTTTTTATTCCCCTTGCCTAAATTTCCTCTGATTTGTTGATATGAAGGAATAGCTCGTGGCTAGTTTCCCCATCACTGTGACCTGCAGAATGTCATGGGAGACTGGGCAGGGGGTGAGACATCAATAAAGCAGATGCAGAAGATAATGATGCAGGGATTTGGGTGATATGAAGTGCTGGACATACAGAGTCAGACCTGAAAACCCACCAATGGGAAAACCCATGATATGGCCATGGCATGGTGAGACCATGGGGAGTGACCTGCCTCCTCCTTAAGCACCAGACTTGTGAGGGATCTGGATGCAGCCTTTCACTAATGCTCATGTGCAGGTAAATGCTGCAAGAAATCACAGGATAATTAAGACTGGAAAAAACCTCTGAGCTCACTGAGTCCACCACTAAACCCTGTGCCTAAGCACACATCTACATATTTTTTGAACAATTCCAGGGACAGTCAACTTGCTTTGCCCTAAATCACAGTGTTATTGTTGGGAATAACACTGGAGAAATAAAGGGAAGGGGAGTACAAAACAGCACTGGTATTTGGGTGGATTAAGCAGAGCATGAACTTAAACTACTGGAAGTTCATATGCTCCTACAGCAATATGCTATAAAGCTTTATGCACTTTGATTTAGATAAAAAGCAGTTTGCTTATTTTTTATTCTGCACTACAAACCAATAAGAGAGCAAAACCCAAGTCATTACTGAAAAGCCAGCGCTCACGTAAGCCTTACAGAAAATGTCTGTCTCGTGGCTTGATAGCCATAACAAAAATGATTAATAATCTGCTGCAGACACTTATAATTGCGATAGCTTCCTCTTGTGAATTTAAATAGCTTTCTTGAATTACTGCCTTTGACATAATCAATAAAGCTGAGTTATTGCTTTATCAGGTGGTTCTGTATGGCAGGGGAGAAACAGAAACCAGGGGAGACAAAATCCCTCCAAAAATTCAAAGCCAGGGGCTTGTCCCCAGCAGGTCTGGGCCACTGTGGCCCCAGAGCCCCTCCAGGCTTATTTATATCCTTTTAAACAGACTTGACAGCGAGTTAGAGACAGAGTGGGAACCCATCGCAGCCCAGCAGCAAATATTTAATGACTACTTGTAAACCCAACAATATGTTTAACTTTTCTCATTCCCTATAAAAGGGCTCTTATTTAGCCTAAGCAGACTCTGAAGTTAAATATAGGGTCTTATGACGTGCCAGGGCTTCAGGGGGACACAAGGAGAGTTTCTAGACCAGGATTTCCATCCTGTCAATGTGGAAAATGGTGTGAGTCTGTCCCAGGGTAATCCACGCCAGCAGTGCAGGGATGTGACTCTTCCCTCTCCCTCTCTTTTCACCACAATCAGCAGTAAGGGGAAACAGAGTATCTTCAAGTTTCAGATTAAAACCAGAAACTTACAGATAATTTTTCCCCTCCTCTGAAGAAAATAATAATATTTCTTTCTAATAGGCAGAAAAAAAGCAAGAACTCACTTCGAGCTTTCAGGAAAGTACACTGATTTGGCAAAACTCTGTTTTAATTTAATACCCTTCCACACAAACTTCAAAGATTAAACACTCTGAAGCCACCAACTGAATAACTTTAAGGCCAGAGCAGAAAGTCCCAAAGAGATGCTGTCCCATGCACTGTCCCTCCCGACTGACCAATGTGACCAGCACAGCACCTGTTTCTCTGCCTGTCTATAACAATGGGTCTGGATGGGTTTGAGCAGCACCAAAGCTCCTCAGCGGTCCAGAAATGCTCTGGGGACAGATCCTGATTTCTGGCCTCATCCCACTCTGGTGGGAAGAAGCCTAAAAATGAGATGGGCTAAAAATAACATCCCCGAGGTCAGCAGCATCTCAGGGAACAAGTGGTCTCACACAAGAGAGATTTCCGTTTTTGAGGCCAAACTAAATGTTGACTTTTTATTAGATTGGGTGTTTTTTTTTAAAGCTACTTATCTCATTCCCTGACTGGGGACGGAAACAACCATCCTGGTGAGAGCCCAGTTTTACATTTGGCTCCCCATCACAGAGAGATAATGCATTGACAAGATTTTCTGGTCAGATAAAGGGATTTTTCTTGTTTCCAAATTCATGCCTTTGATAGATTTTTTTGAAGTGCAAAATATTTCCTTTTAATAAATGCTGCACCATATTAGCATTAAACTGTTTTTTTTTCCATGAGAATCCTCTGCTAGATCTGCCCAGCGAGCAAAAACACCCCCAAAATTAGGAAAAAAAAAAATCCCCTGAGGTTAACAAGGACTTCCCATAACTCACTCTGAGTCTCTGCCCTAATGGAGATGGATGAGTCACAGGTGGGGCCACTCTGAGAAAATCACATTTTTCATTTTGATAGCACCTTTTAACAGGAGCTCTCAAAGTGCTTGAAAAACCTTTAGTGCTGCTTCCCAGGAGTGGGGCATGGATGGAAATTTCCCTTGAGGGGGAGGATCAAGGCAGGCTTTTGGTTTTGTTTTTTTTCCCCTCTGCTCAATGTAGCCCAAATCCAGCCTGACACCAGGACAGCCCCATGGCTGCAGGACAGGAGCTCATGTCATGCTCTAACATCAGCATCCTGGACCAGTGCTGCCCTGCACATGCCCAAGCTTTCCTGGAAACAAACAAGAAAAAAACTATACCCACAACTAAACCTTGCTACCATTTTGTTCCATCTGTGCTCTCAGCACTGGGGGGGAGCCAGTACAACAAATATTTCCCACAGGATCTTTTTTTTTTTAAAAGATAAATGAGCAAAATCTTGTTAAATTGAAGACTAGAGACAAGTATGAAGTGGGATTTTCCTGTCTGGGAAGAAAGCGTTCCTTTTTCTTGACTAACCAAACTGTGCAGCATCTTTTCTTGTCACCTTAATTCCCCAGCTGATTCCACCTCATGTTGGGAAAAGCCTTGCACAGCAGGAGAGCACCCACCATGCTCCCTGTCACATCTCCTCTGGGGAGGAAAAAAAGGGGATTAACACACGTAATCAAATCCCAGTTTTAGTGGAAGCCTTTCTTTAATTTAATCAGCATCACGGATATTACACCAGCGACGCGTTAAGCTAATGTACAGGAACGCCTCTGCTAAAGAATTAAGATGATTGAAAACCAGAGGTGATGCTGGTGTGGTGGGATGTCTTGTGGAGAGGCTCAAAAGCTGCCTATGGGTTTACCCAGCCCCGAGCCTGGGCAGTGAGTCCCACAGTGCCCATGGAGCAGCACATGGATGGGAGATAAAGCTGAATTTAGGGGCATTATTTGGAGGAGAAGCTGGTTAATTCTCTTAGATGGGGGTTAAGCAGTAACACAAAGCTGGGGCATGAAAGAGTAACCAAATAGCAACTCACATGAGGTTTGGGTTTCAACAGAGGTGGATATCACAGAGTCGTAGAATGGTTTGGGTTGGAAGGGACCTTTAAGTCCATCTTGTTCCACCCCCCTGCCATGGTCAGGGATAACTTCCACTATACCAGGCCATGTCCAACCTGCCCTTGAACATTTCCAGGGATAGGAAACTGCTGCTAGCGCATCACCACCCTCTGACTAAGGAATTTCTTCCTAACATCTGATATAAATCTTCCCTCTTTTAGTTTAAAACCATTCTCCATTATCCACCCATGTAAAAAGTCATTCTCCCTTTTTATAAACCCCTTTTAAGTACTGAGAAGAGATGACCAGACCTCAGAGCTGCCAAATGAACCACACCAAACACAACCTTGGTTTGGTGAACATGATTGCCCGTGCCTCAGAGCAGCGCCTGCATTCCCAACTCAGCCTCAGAAAATCCCAGGACATTAAGCAAAATAAAGAACCTCTTGCAGCAGCGCTGGCTGCTGAGGAGGCTCTGCGGGAATGGCAAGTGCTGGCAAGCAGAAGGCAATGTTCCTGTGCTAATGCTGCAGCAATGACATCTTCTTCAAGGGTAAAAATGAAGATAAAAGTTCCCAGCCCCAGCCAAAGTGATTGATGATGGCAAAGGAAGGCACAGATTCTGGGGAGAGGGAGAAAAGCAACCTGAAAATGCCTGGGAGATGCTCACTCAGAAGTGCTGTGCAGAGCAGTCTCTGCCCAGATCCTGCCCCACACAGGGTCACCCTGGCTGGGAGCCTCTGCTGCTCCTTACCCCCCTTCATCCTGGCTTGTGTCCTCCTGAGGGAGGCCTGCCCCTCTCGGTGGCCTCTTGGCACCGGCGCCAGCAGCCTCCCTCTCTTCCTCTCCCCACAGTGTACCTTGTGGGATTGTGAATTTTTAGGTCATTTCCACAATAAAATGATTTAAAAAGCAGAGGGGCCAGCTCCTGCTCTCGGCTGCACAGAGGAAATTCCTGTCTGTCTCTCAGGGGCTTTGCCTTATCCGTGCATCCGCGCTGGAGCTGCTCCCACCACCACCTTTTAATCGTTTTTGACTCCTACTTCCTCCAGCTCCTCATCCAGCTGCTCCAATCACCAAATTTCATGATTTCCTGAGAGCAACAACAACAAACAATACAAAAATCTATTAATGCTGAAAATAAACCTATTTAGAGGCTGCAAGTAAAGGACTGGTGACGCGAAGCAAGGGAGGAACAGCCAGGCAGGAGCTCCTGCCTCAGGGAAAGCCCTCTGAGTCCTGGGCACGCTGGCCAAAAATTGTAACCACGGAACTCAGCGAGCGCCAAGATTTCCATGACATGGTTGCAGAAGGCAGTGGGCAGGACTGGAGCAGGAATGATGTGCATCAGCCTGGATCTGGCTGGTGCTGCTCCAGGACAGACTCTGTAGCCATGCCAAAGCTCATGGAGCATGTTAAAATGATCAGGGCTGGTTTTAAGTGGTCCCAGCCTGGCTTTGAGCAGTGTGGGGTAAATAGGGGCTAATTGGCTCTTTGGGGGAGTTTTTGCTCTGAATTCCTAAGAAAAATCACTGCCTTGGCATCCTGCACCAGACAGGGGTTTAAATAACCCTCAACAGACGCTGGGGCATCCCAGGGACCACGAGGTACAGCCCCAGGGTTAGAAGCTTGCTCTGAATAAGGCAAAATATTATGATGGGGAAAAGAACTTACTTTTTTTTAGGCACAGATCCAGCAAAGGTGCGGTAAGAGAAACTGAAGCAGGAACCCTCCAGCCTCCCCCTCTGCCTTTTCCAAATGCAGGGAAAAAAACAGTGGTAAAAAGAGCCAGCACACTGGATTTAAGAGGATACCTCTGACTTCGTGCTTTCCCCTAATGAAGACATCAGCTGAGGATGAAGGAGGAGGGCAGGGGCTGAATCCAGGCCTTGGGGATGGTTAAGGAAACATTAGTGAGAGCTGGAAAAGCCCCAAGTATGGCTCCGGATGGAAAGTCTGGAAGTTGACACATTAGGTTTCCTTTCGCTGCTTCACGTGCCTTCTGCTGCATCTCCACCATCTCTGGAACATTCCCATCTCTCAGGCTGTAACACACACACGTGCCAAGCAGGAATATTTTAAACAACCTCGGCACCCAGGTGCAATCGTGTGTGGAATTATGGGTGGAGAAAACTTGCAGAAATGACGGTATGCAAAGCGCTCAGCAAACCCCAGTGCCAAAACATTTAAAGGATTTACAAGCTGTAGGAACAGGCTTTCTGTGGTGTAAGAGTTATCCTCTAAGGGGTCATCAGGGATCTGGCAGGTCTGCACACACGGATGGCCAGGCAGTGCTCCCCGGTCAGGCTGTTCCCGTGCTTGGAAGAGCCGCCACATAACGAGCCTGTCTCCATTTATTAACACATATAAACATTTTTGTGGTGAGGTTTTTATGATCCCTTTAGTAGCAAAAATGTAAACAGGACCTGAAGATATGCAAGGCTTAACATTCTGCCTCACGAGGCGGCTGCGAGGCCGCACTGTGGCCCTGTAATCCCAACGATGCTTCATATCCCCCGTACCCACACCAAGAGCAGGCACAGCTCCCTTCCAGCAAGGGCAGCCAGTGGGCTCTCCACTCTCACAAACACATCTGAAACTTGCTGCAAAACCTGTAAATATCCAAAATTCAAGGACATTTGACTTTGACTTATTAGGACCCAACAAGTCAGTGCCCCTCTGGCTCAAGCCAGACTCAAAGCCCAGGAGGGTTAAGGGGATACCCAAGCAAGCAGGGTTTGGAGGGTGTGGTTTATTTTTTTAAACCTTCAATGACCAAAAGACCTTCTCCAAAGCTTGGTCCTGTGACCACACCCTGGGGGCAAGGGAACAGCAAGATGGCACTTGCAGCCCATGGAGGAGCCACTGAAGAGCGTATGGGGTGTCCCAGAGCTCCTCTCACCTGGCCAGGTACGTGAGAAAAGAGAAGCAGCATCTGCCTGGGGACTACCATTTCTCATGGACACACCTCCTGCAATGGAAGTAATTCCCCCAGCAAACACCCACAGAGCTCAGGCCACGTATTTAAAGCAATCCATTTAAAGGCAGCATCTAGTAAAATTAAGTCGTTCTTGACAAGAAACAGTTTCTCTTTTCTTGGCTCCTGCCCTGAATTTGTGGGGAGGCTGAAGATATCACCTGCTATATTAAGCATGATATGCAGCCTAATGGCCAAAACACACAGATCTGGCCTTCTGCCGCCTCACCCACCCATGCTCCCAGCTCTTAAATAATTTGCTCCCTTTAATGTTTTTAAGTGAACAGGCTTTCAGGCATGGCAGAAATCCACTCTGAGCAGTCATGAAAAGAAAAGGAAAAGGAGACACATAGGACAGACATGTTCTCTACACCCAGAAAAAAACTTGTTTGCAATTCAAGATAAACAGACACCACAGAAATATAGAGCCAGATGATGAATGCCTGGCTTCCCACAGCTTTGGGACCTGCCCTGCTGCAAGGGCATGCTTGGGGCCAGCCCCTGACACCACAAACCTACACCGGAATTGGGGAGCACATTAACCCTCAGATCTCTGCAGAAACACAGCCCCCTCATGACACATCAGGAATCAGGCGCCCCAAAATAAAGGCACAAAAAGCTCTCTGATTCCCACGGAAAAGGAGGATTCAGCACAAGGACGAGCCTCCATGGCAGTCTCCCGCAGGCCACCCTGTCCCGGGAGGACAGGAAGCAGCCCTTGCCAGGGCTTATGCCAATTAATGGGTAGTTGAAATACAAATCGTTTAACCAGCAGCCGAGGTGCTGAGGGACTGCCGGGAATGCCGTCCATCTCCCCCCAACACCCTGGTGGCTTCAGGCTGACAGGAGCTTAATTGCAGCTGGGGGGGAGAGAGGAGCCCTTCCCGCTCGCAGCCAAGCTCTGCATCCCTGGAGGCATCCTCCCCAGTGAACCAGCTGGTTATTTAATAATCTGCCAGAGTCAGGCACATTCCCAGGCCTATGAAACACCTCTTCATTAAGGGAAGGGAAAGTAAGAGCTTTCCCAGTCCCCGAGCAGCAGTGGGGCTCCCACCAAAGCCCCTCGCCCAGGCCACGCAGAATGTTTTTCCTCATCCAGGGCACCACAGCATCTCCACTTTTCATCCCTTCACCGTTGTGTTTTTGGCAGGCAATGAGCCAAAAACATCAGTGCCACATCCCATCAGGCATTTGGCTACACTGGGTCATCCTCCAAGATCCCTGGAAGTGTTCACGGACAGGTTGGATGGGTCTTTCAGCATCCTGGTCTAGTGGGTGGCATCCCTCTCCATGGCAGGGGGTTGGAACTCGATGATCTTTAGGGTCCAGCCCAAACCATTTGATGATTCCATGATCCCAGCACAGCCCAGTCCCCCTCTCACCAGCCATGGGCATCCCCCCCTCGCAGCTGCCACCGCCTTCACAGACCAGGAGGGGAAGCAGAGGGAATTAAGCTGAGCAAGATGCATTAGCAATTTAACAGGGGGAAGGAAAGGACTGAAGATAAACCTTAATGATACAAATGTACCCTATAATTAACAGTTAACATTCAGGGAAGATAGCCCTCGGATGGAGTCGTTGCTACCAAGGAGAAACGTGGTCATTTATATTCTGAGTGGGTCCAGGAGCAGGCGAGGAAGCTCCCACACACTGCCAGCACTTGCATGTGTAAATAACAGCTCCTTCCAATGAGGGAAAGAATTTACAGCAAACAACATTCTGTGTGCTTGCTCAAGTATCTTATGTTTAAATAATAGGAGCTAAGTGATGCATTTCTGCTCAGGCACTAATCACTGCCAGGGGCCCACGGCTCCGTTAGGGAAATTGCCTTCTTCAATCATTTAGGACCATCTATGGCTTCTCTGGACCCAGAGCTGCTCATTATTAGCCTCAGTACTCCTACTCACGCATGGGTTTTTGGAGAAAAAAAATCAGAATTGGGGATTTAATAGCCCGTATGTGAGTTGCAACCAGCCTGACAGCTCCAGGCAGCTCTCAGCATCCCCTGCCACAACGCCAGGAGGAAGGAGGTCTGGAGGAGATGCTGTCCCACACATTCTGTCCATCCAACATGTCTCATCCAAGTGTGCAACACAGCCCCAAGCCTCAACCATGGTGGGAAGCACTGTGGTGACCTGTCAGGGTGGGCAGTGAGGGTTGCCCAGAGGAGAAATAAAGACCAGAGCGGCTCAAAGCAGTTTCTAGCAAGTGCAGCAAGTGTCTTTCCTCTGCAAGCACACTCAGGGCTCCCCTTGCCAACCTAAACATTATTCTAACTGCAAAACCAAGACCGTAATCCCTGTCACGGTTGGAGACTAGCAGGTTTTTATAACCAAAGCTGGAAAACAAAAGTCCCACATTTAGTTTTAAATACATCACAGCTTTTCCCAGGTAAGAGGAGGAAATCCTTCCCCCAGGGCCCTGTGAACTGCTTGGAGATGGCAGATCCAGGATCTACCAGTTGAGGGGTGGAGAGGACATGCAACCCACACATGCTGTTAAGGCTGTTGTACTTTTCCAACTGCTAAAATTGCAAGTAGGCATTAAATATCTTATTGAGACTATCAGCACATACAATTTGTGGTCATTAAATGCATTTCCTTTATGTTTCCCCGAGGCTAGAACAAACCTTATTTTCAGCTCATTTGCAAGAAAACTCTCCGAAGACTATAATTTACCTGCTACCAACACCATAAATCTTTAAAATTAGTTACTTAACTGTTTGCTAATGACCATGGATGTGTTCGCTAATACAGCTACTTTTTAATTATCTCACAAGCAGAAATTTGAGCAGAGAGAAATGCTTGGATTTTGTTTAATGGAAGTCAATGCTATCCCAAGATAACTGAGACAGCACTAGTTAAAGGGTCCATCCTCCTTGCCACTCCAAGCCCAGCAGCTCAGGGATAATAACCCCATCCAGGATCAGAGAGCTGGATCCAGGCTCATTTCAGTATCCAGAGTTGGCAGCACACACAGGTACACTGGAGCAGCAAATAGCACAATGAATTACGGAAAATGTGCATTATTCCCACTGTCAGGAGGGAGGTGGGAATGCAAACAGCAGCTTGGTCCAGTGCAGTGCCCAGGCACCAGCAGGACACAGCGAGAGGCAATGGGATCAACAGAGTTCCCCTGAGCCATACAACCCCCTGCACCCCTGCAGCATCCCCTTCCCCATCCCAGAGCTGGCTCCATACAGTCATGCTCACCTTCCACACAGGGCAACAGTTCTGCCTGAATTCCCACATTTATTCTTAATTACCTCATGAAGAAGTCAGATATATTGACTGCCACCTGTTCGATACATAATTCATGTGCCAGGAGAAGCAATTTCCAAAAGTTCACCTTGTTGGATCCTTCCAGGGGAAGGGAAAGTAGGTTTTTTCTGGGCGTCAGCAATCACATGCTGTTAGCAGAGATGGATCCCTGCACGTGTTACAGGGGCAGCGGATTTCCAATTGCCACTGCAAAACACGGGGGCTACAAATATTAGCACTCGGAGGCATTTTGCAAGGCAGACATTTTAATTTAAATCGATGAGTTATTGATTCATTTTTCACGCAGGAAGGAGAGCACAGTGTGTATTTCTGCCACTCGATCTGTACTTCTGATGACCTCAGGCATACAGTATAAACCTGATGTAAAATATTTCCTTTCCTAATAGGGGAGCTTTTATGGCCTTGGACCTCAGTGAGCAGAAAGTCATCTGGGAAAGGATGCCTGACAAGGAAACCATGGCAAGGAAGGTAATTAATGTTCAGCGCGTACTCTCAAATTAGCCTATCCCTGAATAGGAAGGAAATGAATCACGATCTGAACTTTTATATAGCCTCAGGGTCTTCTCAGACACTTACAAAATTTCCCGGTGTACAGGAGCTGATGAAGGGCTCAGATCCCCATGCCTACAGACTTGGGAAGGATGAATGAAGACTGAAGCCAGGAGGGAGAGACCTGTTGCCTTTCCAGAAGCTGCCCTGTGCCCAGAGTTTGCTTTAGGGAATTGGGAAGCTGGTGGGGATTTTTGAGGGAGTATCTTCATTAGGAAGCTCAGGGACCACAGGAAAAGCTGGAATCTGAGCTGTGACTCTCACTGATCCTGCACACTTCCTAATGGGACCCACCAAGAGCATCACCTGTGTTTCAGGTTGGGTCCCCTGCTGTGTTCAGCTGCAGAGGGCAGGAAGGGGAGCTGGCACCTTTCCCTGGTGATGCAGATACAACACTGTCTTCCAAATAGTCGAAGGAGGTGTGAAGGACCAGTCTGGTATGGATGTCTACTGGAGGAGGTGTCTGACCACTCCCAGGATGCTTGGTTAGGAGGTACCTGCCCTGCATCTTCCCCTTCCCTGAGCTGGGACCAGGGCATGTGTGCAGTGTCCCAGAGGAACAGCCCCTATCCCAGGGACCTCATCACAGAGCCCAAAGCCAGCTGAAGAGAGAACATGGAGCAGGACGGAGAGCTAAGCCACAACTAAACATGGGTAAAACATCACTTTTCCAGCCATTTTGCACTTTTGTGAGATGATTCCCCAGCAATGGCTCTTTTGCCTCCCATAAGTTCATGCTCTCTGACCCTGAAGCCATCATCCAACACTGGCAACACCACAGTGACTTTCATGGCTGCTCCTGCCATGTCACGGGGGATGAGGACATCCAGGCCAAGGAACAATGACCACAGACACCAAAGACCTTGTCTGACTGCAATCTTTCTCAGAAATCAGTAATTTCAGTGAAAATAACAGGAGTAAAGCCTAACTGTGGGACAGGCTCTGAAGGGAAGTGGTTTTCCACAGATTTCCATGAGATACCAGCAGGTCTTCGCCCAGTCTGCATAATTGCATCCTTTGAAGTCTGGCTCATAAAGCAGCAACAACAAAAATCACTTTCATGTCTCTCATAAAGCAGAACTATAAAACCATGAGCCAGCTTCCAAGGAAAGCTGCCCTGTGCTAGTCAGGACACCACCTAGGGTTGGGACTGACTGCCTGGCTGCAGCTGAGGACACCGGGAGGAGACGGAGAAAGCAGCGGCCAAGACAAGTGTGAGTGGAGGGGCTGTGCCAGGACAACATGAACTAATCCCCCAAGGGATGTGGTATTACACATATGCAGAGCATAATTTCTGCAATGCCCCTTTTGAGAAATACTGTGTTTTAGCCCCAAAAGCAGCTGCCACATCCCACCTTTGGCTGTGAGCTGGGAAAAGCTGCGTGCAAGTCAGCCGCCTCCTCCTGTCTCGTACCACAGCCCACGGGGTGCTCCTGCAGCATCCACACCCTGATGAACGCCAGCAGGAGCTGGAGACCATCAGGATCAGCCCTTTCCCCTTCACCACAGGACTCTGAACCAGGACAGCAGCCAGGTGCCTTCTGCCCCCTCTCTGTGGACAGGTTTTCTTCCCACAAGTGCCACGCAACATCTCAGCACTCATCTTCAAGAGCAAGCTGTCACCACTGTAATAAGAACGCAGGAGATCTCTATTCCTGAGTGCACAGCACCCCAGAACCAGACCCTTTGCATCATCGAGAGGTGTCCAGGCACCTCAGTGGTCTTTATTGACCCCTTTTTTCCATAGAGATGGATAGGGTTTGGGGAAGCATTTCCCCAGACTGCCTGACAAGAGATGCCAACGGTGCAATCCTGAAAATGTCCCTAATGCAAAACCTTTTGCAAGGGCAGGAGTGTGGGAAGGTGCCTCATTTGGGCAGCCTCAGCTGGGTGTTAATCAAGACTTTTCAGTGCAGGAGACGTTGCATCAAGGGCAGTTTTTCTCCCCAGCACTACAGCAGAGCAGCAAACAGACACGGAGAGAGATCCTTGCAGGTGAAGGGAAGAGCTACCAAACATTATGTGGATAATCATTTCAGGGGTGTTTGTAGAAGAAACCCTTCTGGTAATATTAAATGATAAATTATGTGCCAATAACTTCCCCGGCACCGATCAGAAGGCATTTCAGAGACGAGCAGGAGATGGGGCCAGTCCTGACAGTGACAAATTGGAAGTGCCGGCAGACACGCCGCCCTTCCCAACGAGACGGTGAGGAAATGCCATGTGTCAGCATTTACAAATTAAACCTGCGAGGCTGCCGCAGCCCCGCCAGACACCGCCGGGGCGCAGAATAAATTCCTCTGAGTCACTCGGGTTCAGAGGCGGCTCTCTCCGAAATTAGGCTGACTATGGGCTCATTTGCAGAGGGAAATGCAAAAGCCACATTTGTCATGCACCAGTGTCCCCAGCTGGCAGCAGGGCTCTGCTTTTAACCCACTGCTTTCCTCTCCACGGTGCTTCCCAAGGGAACAGGCTTTAGGCAATGCATTTTGACTGAGACCATGACTTTGAGGATTTTATGCTAAAGGACATTAAGAGATTTAATGATAGAAAAGACATTAAGACTTCCAGCCTAAAGCTCAGAACATTGCTCCCACGGAAAGATAGCCAAGGATCACCCCCAGGTCTACTCCTTGCCAAAGAATAGGGGCACTTCTCAGTGTAGGCTCACTGTGGGAAACTTCAGGACTGTGATTAGACAAGGAAAAACAAGAAAAGAAAATCTGAGCCGTGCCTCTCAGGGACAAAGGCTGCTCCAAAGACACCTGCACTTGCCAGCAGAGCAGAAGGACCCTTGGCAAAGCTGCAGAGTGCTCCAGAAGCAGAGCTACCTCGCCAGAATCCAGAGCAAACAATAGCTCTTTGTATGGCTAAAACACACCAGATGGCTGGTGTTGTGAGGATCCAAGTTTAAGGATGCACTAAGCCACTGCAGAAGAGGAGCAGGGGAGAGGAACAGAGCAGAGTAACCCCGGGCTCAGCCAGCACTCCGGGTGTGGAGCCATAGGGAGAAAGGGCTGCAGAGATAACAAGATGTAACTTCCATCCCTGCCTCACTGAGCAGCCTTGTAGGGCTCTGCCAAGACCTACAAATGTGTTCAAAGCCCTGAGCATGGTCTGCAAAGAGACCAGGTAAGAAGCAGAGCCTCGAGGAGAGATGATTTACCAAGCTCTGCAGGGAAACACTCCTCTCACGTAGCACAAAAGCAGGATGTAGATGTAGGAGAAGTAAACAGGAAAAAAAACTAGCAAAGTCTGGATTCCTGGTGTGCTGCAAAGAAAACTTTCTCCCAGAGAAGTGTCCTGTGTGTGCTACCCCCTACAACGCTCACAGCAAGAGGGCATTGTGCCAAAATCAGTAGACTGAAGGGAGGAAAGCACCCAGCAGTGAGTCAGAGGAAGAGATTTTGTCTATAGATGGTAGAAGTGCAGCAGAGAGAAGTGAAGGGGACACATGGGGAGTGGAAAAGGCCACCACCACCAGATGAGGCAAGCCACAAAACGCGAGCTGTGACCAGGACGAGCATGGGAGCTGGGCTGGAGATCTCTGCATTATGCAAGGCAAGGCAGTAAAACTACAACAACCCAGCCAAACCCTGCATTCTGCAGCACTGCTGTCATCGTCCCAGCGGGCACTACAAGCTGCAGAACAGCAGGGGGAAGGCACAGGAGGATACTTTGAGTAGTGGAAAACCAACAATAATATAAGTTCTAACCAACTGAATTAATGAATCAAATGAACCTGAAGCAGAAGCAAGTGGTTCCTACAAGGGAAAAACTAAAATTTGTGTCCAGAGCTGGCAAAACCCAGGGAGATCTGCCCTCAGATCACCCAGGCATCACTGGAAGGGATGGAGCATCTTCTGAGTGCAAGAAAAAGTTTGTGCTGGAAAGTGGGAAACTGCAGCATCAGCTATGAAGATGTGAGGGCTGGCACCCGGGATTGAAAGGGACAGAGGATGCACAGGAGGAAAGGACCATCCTCTCTGAGCACAGCCTCACAAGTCCAAACACAGCAACAGAACAGAAACACACCATTTTCAACCTAAAAACACGACGCAGAGCTGTACACAGGCAGGCACCCAGGTCAGGGAGAGGTGCTGCTTGGGGTGGTGGGTACAGGAGCTCTGTGTCCACTGCAAAGCCTGGGAGTGTCCCTGGCAGCAGGATTTGGAGGACAGCCAGCGTGAGGCTGTGTTTCCACTCTCTCATACCTGGCACCCAGCTGAGCTCACCCAAAGCAGCCTCCAAAGAGTTTAACACTTCCCTTTGCTGCCAAAAACCACACACAGGTTTGCACAGTGTTCCAGTCCACCCGACAGCCACCCAGCCCCCAGGACAGTTGTACCCCTGATTATTAATAAATCCCAAGTTGTTCTAAGCAACAAAATGTTGGTTTCCCATGAACTTGTGCAATTTGTCCTGGCAGCCTGTCCCTGCTCCCTGCCCATGACACAGGGAGTAGGAGCACCAAGGGTGCCACACTGCTGGATGTCGCTGGGGTCATCACAGGGCAACTCAGTAAATCTCCTGCAAACCTCTGATTTCCTCCTGTGCCTCACTTTCCACTCCCAAATCAGACATGCTGCAGCTTTTGCCAAGCTGAACTCTTAGGACAGAGGGGAAAAAACTTCTGGTGATTTATTTCTCAACCCAAAGCTATCCCTTTCGGAGGAGGCCTCTCATGCCAAGTCCTAACTGAAAAAAAAAATAAAATCACATTCATTAGTCAGCTCACTTGGCTGGATCTGTAATAAGAATGTAATAAACTTTCCATATGTCTCTGATAAACTAGACAGCTTAAGTTACGAGCAGAAAAAGGCATCAATTTTTAAAATGTCAAAATTTGCCATGTAACTCGGGCCAAGCACTTGTTCCTAATGAGATGGTGGAAAGAGTCAGATCCAAGTTTAGAGACAAAAGAGCTGGAGGAGGACAGGCCAGCTCACCACTTGTGGCTCCTTTTAAAGCCCTTGTTTTCACCAGCAACATCCATGGCAAGCACGTTCCCCCTGGTGCTGTCAGGTGGCTCTCCCTGCTTCCAGACCAGGACCCATCCCCATGGTACCCCAGACAAGAGGTACTGGTGACCCTTGTAGGGCATCCCTCAGCAGCCCCAGGCACAGACACCCCTTTGCTGCAAGCACAGGGGTTTGATGAAGAAGCTTTTCATGTCCAGTGTGGGACTTTACCCTTTGCCCTCCAGCCCCAGGGGTTCAACGCACTTACATTCACAATCACCTCATTGCAGGAAGAGGCAAAGCAATGGCCTTTCAGGCTGACACATGTCCAGGGTCATTACCCTGAGCTCAGCTTTGATGAAACCCTGTATTTTTGCACACACACAGTCAGCTACATTCCTCTGGAAAAGGGTCTGAGAAGTTCTGATACCCTTGGGTACGGCCCAAACTTACTCTAGTGGTCAGTCACACACAGCCATGGTGGGAGACCGTCACCTGCCACATTCCTGATGCTGAGCCCTGTGGATGAGCTGTTTGAGGGATGGGGGCAAACCCTCAGCCTGTCCCCCTGAGCAGTGGTGCCCATGGATGGTAGCACAAGGGGTGCAGCAGAGATGCAGATCTGAACTGTGGGGTCCATCAAACAGTCGGACTGGCATACAGAGACTGGTCCCCAGTCCCTATCCAAGCCGTGGGATAGCAGGAGCAGGATGAGAGCAGGCTGAGATTGTGTCTATAGATATTTTACCACCTGTCCTCCTTGCAGCCAGGCAGGGAGCCGGCCCTCACCCGGGGGCGAATCTGAGCACCATCAACCTCAGAGAGTGATGGTCTTTCAGCACTTTAATTACAAAGCAGTAGGCGAGAACAGCCCGCCTGATGTTCAGCAGGAAATTGAACTGCACAAGCACAGCAGACATATTCCTGCACGGCTCCCCTAGCAACTCTGGGAAAGTTTCCAAATTCCTGCACCATTAACATTTAAGGAATCGTCTCTGAACTCTGGTAGTTAAACAGTGAGGAGAAACAAGACACTGTAAATGGATTTGTTCCGTGTAGGTCAGTTACTGAAGGGGCTGCTTAAATCAGGGCTCGCTGCTTCACACTGACAGCAAAGGTCTGCCTCAAAACACTTCATCATTTTAAGTTTTCCACCTATTTTTTTCCCCCTTTGACCACTACCAGGCCACAGCAATATCTTATAGTCCTGCCCTGCCGCTGCACACAGCAAAGGTGAGGGGACACAGAGTCCTTTGGGTGAGAACTCCTGTTCATGTCCACCCTGAGACCACAGTGATGGGCAGCCCACCAGGGTGAGCAGGCCCTCAGAAGTGAGCTGGTGGTCACATCCCAAACACCCATGTGAATCAGGTCAGTGGCCATGTACAACCATGGCAGTGGGTGCTGGTGGGAAGGGGCTGCAAGCAGCTGTGCCTGGCGTGGGTGGCACATCGGAACCCTCCCTCCCAGCACAGATCTGAAATCATCGCCTGCCTCTCCTCTACTCCCCCTTACACTGCATCAGAAGACACCTTGATGCTCTGGGCAGGAAAATAATGCTGTGATTTATCTCCCCACACACATTGACTTGACATCTTTATTGGTGTTTGCAGCAGGCAGAGCCCTCGGCGCAGGAGCGGGACTGCACGTACCGACCCTGACAGGCGATTGCATTTCTCCAACGCCCAGCACAAGGTGCTCTGGGGTCTCAAGGCTGCCCTTGAGCATCCCTCACTTGGCATGAATCATTTCCTGGCTAAATCACCATATGGCTGTGCTGCCAGTGCATGCAGGAGCTCGTTATGCCTCAGGATGGGTGAGCAGCTACAGGGCAAGGCTTTCCTCTGGGTTTGTTCTCCAGTGCCCATCTTACATTTGAGCTTGGTCTGAGTGCCCACTCTCTGTGGGTGAGTAGATGGCAGTGAAAATTGTTCCTTTTCAAACAAGTTGGATCTCTCTTGCCTCAGAGTTTAACACAAGCCCAGAAGATGCACAGTTTCTTCCCTCCCCTCTTTTAGTTAACCTGCCTGATGCAACACAGAAGTGTAATTTAGTTATAAGCTCCTGATTGTGTGTCCTCAATCCCAGCTGGAGAACCAATTCTGTCTCCACTGTCCTCTTGTAAAGGCATCAATCTAGGATTCCAATATTTAAATTTTTTTTTCCTAAGCCTGGGGCTGTCCCGTTGCAGGCTGCTGGACAGCACAACCTTGCCATTCTCCAAGCCATTCCACAGCAGAAAGCCAAGGCCTCCTCTGAAATCTTTTCAGAGTGTTATCTATGGCCCCTGCCCTTTCCTACAGACAGCAGGAAAGAGAAAAGAGAAAAACACTGTCCCAAATGTGTCCCTGCCCTGGCTGAGCTGCCCCCACCACACACCCAGCAGGATGCACTCGCCCTGCCCAACTCAGCTGGGGTGGTCATACACACATCTGGGAGTTGTACTGGGAAGGGAGCAGCTCCCCCACTCTGCAGGGAGACCAGGACCACCCAGAGCTTCAAAAGGCAGAGTCTGCACCCAAAAGTGCATCCCAGTATTGTCCTGTGCCCAAGCTGCTGATGGCACCTCGATGCAATGTGCTGCAACAGAGTATTAACAGCAAAGTTATTCAAGCAGATCCCTGCTTGGACACTGCCAGCCACCACGGGGCTTCAAACCATTCAGGTCCCTCAGACTAGTCAGTGAGTCCATGATTTAAGAGTGTGTAATGAGTCAAGGGTATATAATTTTTAAATTTAGAGTAAGTTTAAGAATGCATAATAAGTCAAAGTCAGCTCCAGTTAGTTTTTCCAGGACCACCCTGCGTGTGAAACACAGTGAGTTTTGCTCCAGCCTAACGACTCTGCCTCTCCTGCAAAAGGCACGGAATTGTGGAGAGCACATTGGCAGAGGGGACTGTCCCCCCTCAGGGTTGGGGGATCACAGAATGTGCTTCTGCCAACAGGCAGCTCCTGTGCAGAAGGTACCAGCCTCAGAAAAACAGGTTTGGCATTTGGAGACATACAAAGCACTTGTGTTCCTCTGCAGCTCAAATGCTTGCTGGGTGTGTAATTCTCTCCATTAACAAATCCATGAGGGGAAAAAAAAAATAAATTCTGGAAGAGCTTGGGTACACCCTCCTGGGACTTTGTTTCAAGTCTAATTGCCACTTACACATCTTTAATTTCAAGTGTTGACCTCACAACTGCTCCCAGTGCAAACTGAGGATGGACAGCAGAGGCTGCTCCTCTCCCCAGCCTGGAGGCAACAGCAATTTTAGCGGGTGCTGTGTTTGACAGCAGCAGTCTTCCCAGCCTTTTGTAGTGCCAGGGATGGAGTTGAGGTTGCCCTGGCCTCTGCTGAAGGACCTGGGATCCATGGATATTTGCCATGGCTGTGCTGTGGGTATTTACACTCAGCAGTATTTTAAAAAATGCATGAAGCCAGCAAGCTGCTCAGCCCTGCACAAGCCTGGCCAGAGGGGCACAGCCAGCCCCAGTGTTCAGAGGGGACCTTAAAAAACCTCTGAAGCAACGTGAGGTTGGGCTGGGAACAGGTTCTGAGATTAGCCCTGGATGGTCAGTGAGCAAGTAACCCTCCCACACTGCAGCAACAAGGCAAACACAGTCCTAAAAGGCACCCTGGCCAACCAGAGCCAGCCCACACACAGCACTGCTCACCTTTAGAAGTAAAAAAAAAAAAATCACAGTTACTGACGCACACTCGCACGAACCAGCACCCTTCGATTTACTGTTATGTATTTCCACGAGTCAAAATCCACCTGGTCAATAGAGCTGGAAGGAGAGCCCATCGCTCAGCCGCCCCGCGGCTCTCAGGCACGATGATGCATTGGCATCAATCACCGGGCGCAGGAGAAATAAAAGCACTGGAATATTGTTGTTCCAGGATTAATGCCTCTTGCTGTGAAAACAAACGTCCCAGACTTGCCTCAACGTTCATTTTTGATAAATGATTTGACTTTGCCTTGACACTCCTGTAGCGGCGGGAGACCATTATCCTGAGACAATGTTTTATTCTATTGACATTATCTCTTAATTATAATGTGAGGGATATCAAAGAGAGCAAGAGCCCACCAATTCCTCAGACAGAGTTTTTACAGTTTCTCCTGTCAGGGTATCTGGGAGAGGTTTATTACAGCAGTTCAATGATCTGCTCCAGTTCAGCCTGCAAAGGGGACCCTTCCCTGACCCACCTCTGTTGCAGCCAGGTGAGTTGTGCCCCTTCACACAACCTCAGGACTATATGTTTTTATCCAGTAGGAAGAGATTTGCTTGGTGGTTTGTTTTTTTTTTTTAATTTCCAGAAGCAGGGAGCTTTTTAGAAAGACAGAAAGGTCATTTGCATATTTCAAACCGAGATTTTTAGCAAGATTCAAAAGAGATTTGGCATTTACTGTACGTCAGTTAACATTCAGATTAAGTTTTTGGAAGGGATCGTAAACCTTATGCTTCAGGAATTATGCCAGTTGCTAACTTCTGGCAGGAGACTGAGGAGGCAAGTTACAGGTTCACCTGTGCTATTTTGGGGTTAATTACCCTCTCAGAAGCTCCCCGGAGCAGGGAGAGCCCAGACACTGCTATGCACAGCTCAGCCCATGAGCAGCCGGGGCTGGGCTGTCAGCAAGTCTGACTGGCATTAATTGTTTGGAAGATTTTGTTTTGCCAAACTGCTTTGCAACACGCTGAATAAACAATAAGACAGGGAACCAAAACGCTCCCTCGTCCTTGAATCCCTGAACCAGAGCAAGCACCCCTGCTCCTGTCTGAGGGCCCTGCAGAGCAGCACATCGCTGCTCTGGAGGGAGGAAAATACCAGCAAACAGCATTTTTAATACTTAAACTGAGCCAACTTAATTAACTTGCAAGAAAAAATGGCACAACATTTTGTAGTGGGATGAGTTTTCTCTACACCAGAAAGCACAAGGGCAGGTCTGGATGCCAGCTCAGGCTCTCATCAACTCCTCCAGCCCTGCAGGGCTGGCACACGGGGCGGAGGTGCCCGCACAGCGTGGCGGGAGGGCTGGACCGGGAAAATCAGCTGTGCCTTGTTCAGCCGAGCGGGATCAGAGGGAGATGATGGGGCTCATCATAACATCTTCATTCCTACCCTGCAGCCATAAGCCAAGGCATCTTCGCCTGTGACAGACAGTACTGCAGGTCCCCCGTGTGCTCGGGGGCAGAGCAATTAGCAGTGCCCTAACCACGCAGGCAGGGTCTGGCCTCCTGCAGCCACACAGGCTGGCAGGTAAGGACATCCTTCAAATAACCAGGGGCTCCATCAGTGACAGAGTGGTGGGGACCAAGTCCTGTCTCGGCTCCACAGCAGCACTCACCACTCCCATACTCCAGCCGTGACCAGTTCTCCATCAGCAGTTTGAAACTGGAGCGTGAAGCTCTCCACAGGGAGCATGTGTTGATTTGTTTCACGATTTCCATTAATTACCAGGTAAATGAGATCCCTGCACACTCCTTGGGCACCTTGCCTCATCTGTCTGGGCTTTGACAGCTGCTGGAGCAGTAAGTATGTTTTCATCACATGATGCCTGGCAGTGCATCCTCTCCTCACTCTGACCTCCAGAATCATCCCATCTGTTTTATTTCAGCATCCTCCCCTGGAACTTGTTCTCAGCGGCTAAAATTCATCCCACTGCAGGCAGGGGAGCGCTGAGCCCTCGAGGCTTCAATTAGCAAGGGAAAAATATCTTGGAGCCTCAAGGCTGGCTGCAGTTTTGGGGCAAATGACACCCAGTGCCCTGAATTTGGGACCTGGCACAGGGCTCACATCAGGCTGAGCTACCACACACAAGGAACCAAGCGGATTGATTGCTGGTGTGTTCAACTTCCCTGTGAAACCTTTCCTGAAAAGCCAATTAATGGCACCTAGTGACTGCTCTGGCTGCTCTTAATTTGTAATTAAAGTCAGGCCACAGCTGAGCAATAGTGACCTTTGCAGGGAGGCAGTGGGGAAGAGGAGAATAATCTTTGATTTATTTCGAGGGAGAGAGCCAAACTATGGCTGCACTTGGGACTTGTGGAATCACATGTTCCATGACTTGAAACCCTATTGCCCAGCAGGGGCCAGAAGGGATGAAGGTCTCCTTCTCTGCCCCAGGAAGTTACAGGGATGGAAAGCAAACTGAGTAGGGCAGGAGGTGCAGAAGATGCCACGGGGCAGCCCTGGTTAATGGGTAACTGAGGGAGTTACTGGGGGACACCCAGACCAAAGCAGACTCCTGGAGGACACCAAACCCATCCCCAAACTGCATCCCTAGGGAACTGCTCCTCGAGGAGAGCTCTCTGCTCCAGTCCCACATGGAAACACAGCTGGAGGGCTGGGCACACTCCCACCCTACCACCTCTGGTGATCCCAGCTCACTAAGCTGCTGTTCTAACGTAACAAGGATGGTTTTTCTGGGACAGAGGGATGTTTTGGATCAGATGAAGGGGTGGCACACGCTCATTTGCAGCCTGTGACATGCCCCAGTGATTTACAGGCACGCAGAGGGCCTGCAGCCCACTGGGCTTTCAAGGATTACTTAACACAGGATAAAGTAGATCAAATGCAAATGGGTGGATGGTATGTGAACCACTCCAGCCAGCCAGGACTGCTAAACCTTCTGGTTTCTTTCACAAGGCTTTGAAACGGGGAAATGTAGCTTCAGATAATTTATTTGCTAGGGGCACTAAGGAGGGCAGGGAAAATTTATGAGCCGAAGAAAATCCACAAGGTATGTCTCTGGGGATGCACCCGCCAGGACACTGAGTGCTATTTAGACACAGAAGGGGTGATGTGATCCCTGCCTTCAGCCCTGTGGCTGCTGGGGAAAGGGTCACCTCCTCCAGAGCCTGGCCAGAGCCCTCAAACTATCCCCATCAGGGTATGGAAATTAATGCTGTGCACAGAACATCTGGAGAGGGGATAAGTGCAAACATGGGTTGCCTGGCAGCTCTCTGCAGGCAGGCAGGGACTGCCCCTTGGTCTCTGCCTCCCCGTGGGGTCAGACAAGCTGCTTGGTCACCAGGGGTGCAGGTGAGACCGATCTCACAGGGAATCTCCCCTATACCCCTCCAGAATGCCCAGCACATCTGGACCAGAGCAGCCCTGCCAGAGTCCTGTGAGGGAGGGGACTGAGTTACCAACACCAGGAACTGCTGTTTGCTAAAATAACGCTCAAAAAAATCCCAGTCACCATTTATTTTTATTGGCACTGAAGGTGCTTTCGCTGCTCCTCCTGGCATCCAGAGCTCTGGAAACACAGTGCTCACAAGGGAGATAACTGAGAGAGGCTCAGTGTCAGAACTGGGGACAATTGGTGCAGAAAAGAGCCATGGGCTGTGAACCTGGACAACATCGACCTCCAGCCCCGGATGTTCCCATGGATCTGCTCTGCTCTGGTTGCTGTGTACATGGCCCCGAGCCAGACACTTACTTGGAAAAGCAGAGGAAGTCTGCAGCGAGGGGGAGAGGGTAATTCCTTGAAATGCTGTCTTTGGGGATGGGATCTACAGTCACTGGAAATTCCTTCCCTGGAAGCTCAGTTGCAAAGTTCAGCTCCCTCCCCTCAATGGCTTCCAGGCCCTTGCAGTGCCTCATGCTCAGCCCTATGAGCAGTGGGATACTAACCCATGGTCCCACGATTTGCAGGCACAAGGTGAAGCCTCCTGTCCCACAGCACGAGTTACTCAGAAGGCAATTTCCTACAGGAACCGGGCCAGAAACTAGTTCAGATGGAAAAGACAGAAAGCAGCTGGGTCATGTAGGGAGGTGGGGTTTTTAACAGAGTAGCATAGCTACAAACAGGGTTATTAAGCCCAGAAATGCAGCTGGATACCCCCAGGAACAGCCACAGTCACAGGGGCAGACAGTCAAGATGGGAAGGATCACCTGGGATGGCTGTTGCCTGATGAGGACTATCTCTGCCTCAGGACAGCAACCACATAGAGCTGGCAAAACCCCTGATCCAGTATCAGATGCTGAGGATGGTCCCTGGCCCTGCAGGACCAGAGAAGGGCTCATCTCAGACCCTCCTCATCCTGCAGACACCACATGCATCCAAAGCAGCATCTTGTGCATTCAGCATCAAATCTGAAGCCAGTTTGTGTCTGGGAAAATCATGAACTTATGAAAGGGGGAAAATAATAAATTCTTTTAAAAAGAAATCCCTTTAAAATAGCATTGTGTGCCTACGTCCTAACCCTCAGGAACCATGGGTTGAGAGATCAAACCTTGTTCCTCAAGGGACTGATAGCACCATTTGGTATCAATTTTCCATCTGACTGCTCCTTTTTAGGAATTGTTTCTCCTGCTCCAGAAAACTAGCACTCCCAGGGAACCACCAAGCACAGGGAACACTGGCTCCAGGCCGGCTTCACGTCACCACTCTGAGCCCCGCGGACTCGGATTGCAGCGGGAACTCCCCACTGGGCAGCACCCCACATGGATGCACACAGCAATGGGAAAGGAAAACAGGGACTTAATATAGGGCTATGGTCTGGTTTACCCCAACAGAGCCAAGATTTGGCACGTGAACTGCCATGAGAAAGTGATAGGGTGACTTGAGAAGCCCCATGACCACAGCAGCAAGAATGGAGCATCCCAAAGGGATGCTCTGTGCAATGGGCTGGGGCTCTGGCTCTCACTGCCAGGACACAGCAGCACCTCTGTGAAAGGAACTGCTCAAAGCAAGGAGTACATTTCTTTTTCTTTTTCTTTCCCTTTTTGAAGGGCAGGAGAATTTCTGGCAGCCCTGGGCAGAGGAGCTCATGCACTCAGGCTTATTCCCAGAAATGGTCCAGCCCTGACTCTGGTGACTAGTGAGGCGATAAAATTAAACTCCTGTGTCCTCATGAGCAGGAGGTAGAAGGACATTTAGTCACACGCTTCCAATGAGGCATTAAACACCATAAAGTTTAACACCAACATCCAACACACACTCGGGAGCAGAGGTTTCGCTGCCAAAGCCCAAGCAGCCCGTATTTGCCTTCTGCCACGATAACACACCCGGCGTGGGTCTCAGTTACACATGTGGAGGGTGTACCCACGGCAGGGCTCACGCTGGGGGCAATGCCAGGGTGGCCCAGAGCTGCCCCTCGGGCTGTGCTGCGAGGGAAAGGACGTGGGCAGCGATCTCTGCGGCGTGGGGCACCCCTCGGGTGGGGTAGCAGTGGGCTGGGCAGCAGCCAAGGCAGCAGACGGCTGCACAGAGCGGGGCTGGCCAAGCACAGAGGGCAGCTCAGGGCCAGGGCTGCCAGGCACCGCTCGCGCCAGCACTGCAGTGCCGAGTAGAAAAACACCATCAGCTCAGTGTCAGACTGAGAGAGGGCTTAAACCAGTGCAGATCCCCACACACAGCCTAAAGAGCAGGGTCCAGGCTGAACTCGCAGCTCACACACAGGAGGTTTGCTGATTTAAGCTACACGCACCCAATCCAGGACCTGAGTCCTGCACCACAACACGACACAGCAGAGATCCCTGCACAAGAGAGGATTAAACCCAACCCGCACAGGCAAACACTGCAGTGCCCAGGCACAGACAGGCCGTCCAGGCTCTCCTCCAAAACCACATGAGCTGCTTGTCCTCCCTCCAGATATTTCCTCCCAGACAGAGAGGTTCATTGTAGCCAAATGCAAGAGGAACCAGGTGTTGCAAGGCACTTTGTCTCCTCCAGGCACACCTCACATGGATATTGGGTCCTGCAGTCCCACACTGCAGATATCTGCATGCACATAAAGCTCAGTGCCCTATAGCTGCCATAGAGAAAAGCATTTCTCATCAAACACCACAAAGCCACCTCTATAACTGCAACAGCATCAGCTACACATTGCTCTGCTTGTCTGCTTCTTGTGGGGTTTGTTGGGGGTTTTTTTAAGCAATAAAAGCCACAGCTCTGCCCCAGGAGACCCACCTGCCCATGACCACCAAAGCAGCAACCTTACTCACCCCCCGGTGTTGCTGAACGGTTTGGTCACTGCTATCAGAGTCCTGTACACAGGGGAGACCAGAGCCACAGCTCAGGAACAGACCTGGATGCGATGAGGAGGAGCAGAGCACTTACACTGCAAAGACTTGCTGAGTCTCAAACAAGAGCTCCCTATGCCTGCTGGGATTTTTAACCCAGCACAACTAATGATGGGCACCTGGGAGCAGTGGGGCACAGGTGAAGAGGATAACACAGAGGCTGCTCCTGCTGCAGGAGCATCTGAACCCTCTCTGCAGCCCTGCAGCCCCAGAGGGTAGCTCAGCTGGGGATGCTTCAGAGAAGGTGGGATAGAGATAGGAAATGGGAAAAGCTCCTGTGCTTGCATTTATATTGTGTTTATAAAAGCACCCTACCCCCAGTGTAAAGGGGAAGGGTCGTGTTATTCCTGGTCTGTCTTACAGAGGAGCTGGTGAAGGCTTCATCACACAGTGGGGGGAAAGAAGACACCTGACAGTTCCTCCTTGATGATGAAGCACCTCGTGCATGGAGATGATCCATTCAACTCCCGTGGCTGTTCCAGGGTGGGTAAAATGAGGCTCCCAAGACACACAGTAAAACAAGATTGTTGTTATGATTACTGAGCCTGTGGAGGCCAATTAAAATTCTCGGGAGAAGGTAAATGACTTCAACCTGGCTTAGCGCAGGGGAGGGAGGGTGTTGCACCAGAGGTGTTTGGCCTGTGACAGCCCTGAACACGACGTACAAAGGGAATTGGCAAGGGAGAGTGAGTCAGGGCCAGGAAAGGACTTTGGGTTGTGAGAAGCGTTTCAAAACGAATTGGAAACCTCACAGGCAGCCAACAAGGTG
>NW_021940379.1:4457888-4487443 GCF_001715985.3 Manacus vitellinus
GAAAGGACGAGCTCTCGGGGAGCGCTTTGCCGCAAAGCCACAAAAACAAACAAACAAACAAACAAACAAAACCCGAACAAACCGACCACCAAAGCTCGTGCTAGGAGCGGTATTCCCGTGTTTTTATTTGCGTTCACTTGTCCAACAGCAATTAGCACCGGTATGTCATTAAAGCCTCTCGCAGGGAGCTCACGGGGTGGTTATCGCTGCTCTGCCCTCAGCTTTGGGTCTCATAGGTCTGAGCTGATGGGCTGGTGTCCCAGAGAGCCTCTGCCCCACTCCTGTGTCCGTCGCCGCTGGCCAAGGCTGTAGGTGTGAGCTGCTGTTTGCAGCTGAGTACGTTTGGATTTAAGGCCAGAGAGAGTTTACAGCTGTACTTTAAGCATCACCCTCAGTGAGGACTCGTGCCACAGAGATAACCCAGCAGTAGTGGCCACAAGAAGGGACTTGGCTAGTCCTGTTGTACCTGTGAGACACACTTCAGGCATCAAGGTGAGTTCAGCCCATGGACCAAGTTCTGGGGAGCTGCCACCCTTCCCTGTCATGACCCAGGCTGTATCACAGCTGTTTCCACAGTAAGGCAGCCCAAACCCACTGCAGGACTGGGAACATGGCCAGTAAGGAATGCACTGGCACAGGAATTGTGATGTTGGTTTTAGCTCCTGTGCTCTTCCTGCCCAGTAAGATGGACAGAGGTCTAAAGAGAAAAGTATTGCTTACCCCACAAGAAGGTCACAGGGTTGTCCTGGACAACACTTTCCAGACCCCAACAGTATTCATGCCACACACAGTGCAACAATTCCTCTGGTCCAAGGAAGACCCAGCTCTGTTTTGTCCTTGCCAGATGCTTCAACATTGGCCCCTTTAGTTTTCCTAAGGGCTACCCTGGCTCCTGATTGGAAGTGAAGAAGGCAAGTGTGGTAGACAACTACTGATTGGTAGTTAGACAAAAATATCCCTGTGCTTTGGGCTTCTTTTCCACTGAAGTGTGATCCCAGCCCACCCACCCCAAGGTAATATCCAGGCCCAGGTCCCCCAAGACACCGTTTCAGAAATCTGCAATAGTTTAATCAAACTGTACTAAGGCCATTGTTACTTTCATGATTGCACATATTCCTTGCTCTCAAAAGCACAGATATATTCATTAACACTCAAGGACAGGGTTAAGCTTCCCCCTTCCCATGGTCAGGCAGAGTGGCTGGAGCAACCAACAGCTTCCCAACGCTGACAGCCACAGCCAGAAAAGCTGACCCTGGATGGCTGAGCAGGCAGCAGGGACAACTGCCAAGAGCTGAGTGACAGCTCAGATGTACCACAGAGGTTTTGCCAAGGCTCATCTCACGCAGTCACTGACAACAAGGAGAGGCAAAGTAACAGGGCTGTGAGCTGGAATGACTGGAGTGCAAGGTCATGGCACAGAACTGGGGCTTTAAAAGTCACCACTGTACTCTCCAAAACATGCAAAGCCTGGAGCAACCCTGGGCAGGCTCCAGGTACCCTCAGAAGAGACATCAGTGAGGTGACAGCACCCAGAATTGATTTGTAGTGTAGTCCAGTTACATCAAGTGGCAATAAAACCATAACTGGCTCCAGCACAACTGCCCCATTCAGTGAGAGTAACGGTAGCTTTTAAAAAGATCACTAAATCCCATCCCTGCTACCTACACAAACCTCATTTGTTTTAAAGGCTCCCATTAAAGTGCCTTTTATCCCTAGCAATAGGCAGTTCTAAATTGCAAATAACTTCTCAGATCAGTCAGCAACCACCTTCATTCCTGCTGGCCCACCAGAGAGAGGGGCTGTGGCAAAGGCTGGCCCTTGGGGTCAAGGGTTCTTGGACGTTGTGTTGAGAGTCTGGATGAGGTCTCCCATTCCTGGCACGGGAGTGCTGTGCAGCAATACTGTCCCGTGGCTTTGCTGTGGTTGTGCAGGGTCTCCACTGAGCTGTCCAGGACAACTTCGGCTTCCAGAGACCTCTGGAGATCCAAAGCAGGCCTCGCCTCCAGCACAGGTGTGTCCCAGTGGGAAGCGTGGCGGGGCTGGTGGCTCAGGATTCGGCGTCATCCTGGCTCAGCGCGTCAGCGTCGTGTAGGAGCGGCGTGGTCTCGGAGGAGGGGGGTGGTTTGCTCTGCCTGGCGGGGGGACGTGGGCTCTTCTCGGCGGCGGTTCCCTGCAGGGGAGGGACAGAGGTTACGGGGTGCACGCGCCGGTGGCACCGCACTCACACCTGGCAGCGCGTGCCACCGCACCCCCACGTGGGCCACGCCCACCCCAGGCCTCTGGAATTTTCCCGTGGCACACGACCCTTTTCTGAAGGCTTCTTAAATTGAAGGGGTTTGTACCTCCTCCCCCAGCAAAACAAAGTAATTTCCATTCCTGCCCACCGACATCGCTAACACACCCCACCAAGCCCCCAGCCTGAAGAGCTGTGTGGAGGAGATACGGGACAAAGTCAGTGTGCTGTGGGAGGATGATGGAGAGATCTTCTCAGGGACAGAATGGCTTGAAGACCCCCAGACACCACCTGCAGTACACATGGACAGCACTCATTCCCAGTATAATGGTAGGTGCAGCCTATGGAGAAGGCGAAGGGGGGGAGCTGGTGCTTCCTGACACCAAGAGGAAGGTTCCTCCTCACCTAAAGGCTTACACCTACAGAACAGGTTCACCACCCTCAAAGCTGAGGAGGAGTCAGAAACACCTTCAAGCAGATCACGTGGGTCCCTGACCATAAATCATACAAGAACCCCAGGGGGAAGCAGGAATTGACAGAATTGGGTCACTCGCTACTGTTGGGGACAGAGACACCACCTGCCCACCTGACTCATCATCTAGAGACATTTGCTGCTCACTGGGGATTGGGGTGTTGTGGAGGGACTGTGAGGCTTATCTAACCCTTTGACTACTGCCCACTGCTGCTTCACCACTGATACCACCAGGACCACCTGGAAACTATTTGGGCATGGTGTTATTTGACTGAAGATTGGACTTGATGATCTTGGAGGTCTTTTCAACCTTTACTGAGTCTATGATTCTAAAAGTGACTACAGACCTCAGGTGGGGGGGTATACAGTCTGGGCAAAAAAGGTGGTTAATGTTCAAGGACCACCTCCTCCAAGCTCAAGAACCCAACGAGCACCCAAAGCCAGGAAAAAATACCAGCAGGCCTACACGGATGAACCAAGAGCTCCTGGCCAAACACAAATGCAGAAAGGAAGCATATGGAAGGTGGAAGCAGGGACAGGTAACCTGGCAGGAATATAGGGGCACTCTCCCAGCATGCAGGGATGAAGATAGGAAAGCCAAAGCCCAACTGGAATTGAATCCAGCCAAGGATGTCAGAGACAAGAAAGGCTTTTATAAGTACCCAGGTGACAAAAGAAAGAGTAAGGAACATGCAGGCCTGTTCCTGAATGAGGCAGGGGACCCCAGAAACCAGAGGAAAGTCTGGAGCAAGGAAGACACACCCTTGGTGGAAGAGGATGAGGTCAGAGAATACTTAAGTAACCTACACATACACAAATCCATGGATCCTGATGGGATTAGCAGGCTAACATCACAACAAGGCCACTCCCCATTATCCTGGCAATGGGGAAAGGGGCCCAAAGACTGAAGGGAAGCAAATGTCTCTTCTGTCTTGAAGAAAATCAAGAAGGAAGACCTCAGGAGCTACAGGCCAGTCAGCCTCCCTTCAATCCTTGGGAAGGTGATGGAGCAGCTAATCCTAGGAACCATATCCAGGCATATGAAGGACAAAGAAAGTCATCAGGAGTAGTCAACATGGATTCACCAAGGGGTAATTGTGCTTGACCAACTTGATAGATGTCTGGGATGAAATGACTGGTTTGGTAGATGAGGGGAGAGCAATGGATATCATCTACCTGGACTTCAGGCTTTTGACACTGTCTCCCATAAAAACCTTATAGGGAAGCTGATGAAGTATGGGCTGGATGAGCAGTGAGGTAGACTGAAAACTGGCTGACAGCCAGGCCCAGAGGGTTATGAGGTCTAGTTGGAGGACAGTAACCATCAGTGTACACCAGGGGTCAATACTGGGTCCAGTCCTGTGTAACATCTTTATTAACAATCTACAAAAACTGGGAGAGTGGCTTATACACCAAAAGGGATCTCAGTAGGCTGAGAAACGGACTGGAAGGACCCTCATGAGGTTCAACACTTGGGCAAGAACAACCCCATGCACCAGTACACAACAAGGGTCACCCAGCTCTGAAGCAGTTTGGCAGAAAAGGACCCGAGAGTCTCAGGGGACATCAAGCTGAACATGAATGAGCAGTGTGCCTGTGTAGCAAAGGCAGCCAACTGTATCCTGGGCTGCATTGGGAGTGTTGCCAGCAGGTCATGGACGTGATCCTTCCCCTCTGCTCATCACTGGGGAGGCCATAGATGGACTACTGTGTTCAATTCTGGGATTCCGGGGCTAAGAGAGATGGAGCTGCTGGGAGGAGTCCAGCAAACGACCACTGAAGTGATTATAAGACTGGACTGTCTCTTATGTGAGCAAAGGCCAAGAGAACTGGGACTGTTCAGCCTCAAGAATAGAAGGTTCAGGGGGATTTTACCACTGTATACAAGGATCTGAAGGGAGTGTGCAAATACAGAGCCAGGCTCTTCTTGGTCATGTCCAGGAACAGGACAAGAGCCAAGTGGCATGTAAACACAAGATATTCCCTATGTGAACATTAAGAAATACTTTTTTCCTTTTCTTTTTCTGTGAAGCTGTAACAATGGGAACAGGTTGCCCTGAGGACTCTCCATCCCTGAAGATATTAAGAGACATCTGGACATGGTCCTGAGCAACCAGCTTTAGGTGACCCTGCTTGGTCGAGATGCTGAACTAGATGACCTCCAGAGGTCCCTTCCAACCTCAACGATTCAGTGGTTTTGTGATCCTGTAATACAAACCCAGATATTTTATACATGACAAATTCCCTCTTGAAAGCCTCTCTGTTGAGGCTCCCTGCATGCAGGGGAAGGGTGACACCCACCAGTTGACTATCTCTGTTACCCCTACGAGTTTTTACCCCATTCAAAAACTTACCTCTGGATCTCAGACACTGGGAAGTGGGGGGAAATAGGCAAGAAAAGAGTGGTGGAAACACCAACCTTACTTTTCCCCCTGATCCCTGCTGGTATTAGGGCCACGGATCAGGTACACCAGGAGAAACAATAAGAGTATGTGCTTGCAACGTGGTTAAGTGTGAGTATTAAGACATCTAAATTGCCCTGAATAAAGCCATGAGACAACGTTGTTCCATCAAAGCTTGCCAGGAGGGCATGTCTGGTAGATGTGGACAGTAAACGTTTAATTTGATTGGTTTTAAGCAAAGTTTAATCAAATCAGGATGAGAGAAAAGCGTGTTACCTTGACTGGGTACCCACCTACAGTCTGGCTTCCTGCAACACCATCCCCTTAACCGGAGGCGGCTTTATGGCAGAGGTGGCCTGGTTGGCCTTATTACTGTCTGAGTTCTTTTTATTGCTACTCCAAAATAGAAAGCATTTTTCCTAGAAGACAATCAGTCTTGTTTATGGTGCACTTGGACACAAATTTCATGAGGGTTCCAATTTTCAGAGGAGATTTGAAAATCACTGTTGAACTAGAATCTAGTTATTAATGAAGATTTCAAAATTTAGATTAAACTAAGTCCTATTTAAGATTTTGGTCAGTGTCAAGCCAGTTTTAAAATGGTCTGTTTGCCTTTTAAATGTGTCACCACACAGGCTCTAGGCCACAATGGCAAAGGAGGGATACAACGTCCGGGTGTGTTTTACACCTGTACAGAGTTATGCATTTTTAGAGCTTTGTGTCCAACAGATGCATTTCAAACTGGCTCCACTATAAACTAGACTAAGATTTAAGTGTTTCACAGTACCTCATCTGCACTGGGTTCAGAGCACACTGCTCCCTCCAGAAGCCAGAGGCACACAAGACACTCCAGGGAGGAGCTGGGTTCAGGGAGACCTTCACGCTGGCAGACACGTGAAGGTGCGGACAATGTCCCCGCTCAGGGTCCCCTCTGACACAGCCTGTGACTTCAAGAGGCAGAACTGTGCACGATTAAGCAATCAGCGCCAGATCAGCAACACTTCAATCAAATGAGGAACACCCCTTGGCTGCAAATCGCTGTCTTCCAGTTTACAAGCTCTTATCTACTCAATTAGGTGGAGACATTTGTGTTGTTGTACAGCTTTCTTGGAATTTAAAAGGTTATTGGAGGTCTTTAATCACTTTCCAGGTAGTCAGGCACTTTCTGCAGTTGACACAGTTCTAACACTTCATGACAGTTTTGGCTGAGCACAGAAACACAGCTGGCTAACACCTGGATTTGTGACATTGCACAAGCAGATATTCAGTCGGCTTGAATGAGTTTAAAAATCCAGCTTTTCTCCCTGACCCTTTCTGGCATGGTTAAACCTCTTTGATACCAGGAATTAAGACTTCCACAAAGCAGGGTGAGGAAATGCCAGCTCAGGGCTATGTAAGGTGTTAGAAACAGCTGCCCAGCCCTTTCTCAGACCCGCTGAAATGCGGCGGAGTGTCTGTCTGCCACCGACCACTCACATGTGCTGAAGTGGAGCCATTCATCCCAGGACCATCCTGGGAGCACAACAAGGGTTTGGCAATGAGCACTGGGCTCCATGCTGGGCCCTAGCAATGCTCCCACCCTGCAGGGAAGTTGTGTGGAGGAACAAGGGGATTTGGGATCATGTGTTTAAGTCACTTAAGCAATTGTAGGCTTGGTTAAAATCCAATTACGTGATACTCTGAGAACTCCAGGGGTATTTAAGGTGGGTTTGCATTAGTGTTTCAGTTAGAGCAGTAACAGGAGGCTGAGCAAAGGAAGCCCCTCACACAGGCCTCTTCTTAGTCCGCTCTTATCCCAAGCATTGCCTTTTATCCCCACAAGTAGCTCTCCACCTCTGTAGCTTTAGAGCCAGCCTAAGCCATCTGATTGTAGTGCAAAACTAAACCAGCTTGCTTTGATATAGGTTAGGGCAGGGAGCTAGATCTCTACTTCAAGAGCTAAAGCTTGTAGAGAGCTTAGTGTTATCAGATCACTGTCATGAAGCCGGAGCCACAGATCTCCACTGAGTGTTTTAGCTCTTTTATATTCTGTCCTGACAGCTCCTCAGCCTCACCCCCACTGCCTGCCCCATCACAGGCCAACTGCTGCCCAGCTGCCAGATCCTGGCAGGCTTCAAAGGTCTGCACTTCTCTGTAAGCCCAGATACACAAAGGCTCTGTGGGTTTCACTTCCAGAGCTACTTGGAGCACTTTGCCCAGCAACCAAGTGGATTTCAGTGGAAAACGGTATCTGAGCTGGGCTGAGAAGCAGCCACAGTGGCTGCATCTCCTCTGCAAGAACACAGCAACTGCATTTCATCTGTGAACAAGCTGTGCTCAAGTAGCTCCATCCTCTGGAGAAGCCTCTGCTCTAAATGGAAAACTGTTGGGACCCTGCAGAGATGCAGATTTGTGCAGTGGCACAGACCTGCTGCTGCCTTCTACAGAGGCTGGGTTGATAATCTAGGCTTGTTTCTTCATCAGTTGGCTGAGCTGAGAAATACCTCCTCCTTCATGAAGCCGCTTTCATCACCACTGCGCCCCAAGAAAGCCACAAATGCTTTATGCTATCTATTTGCAGCCCAATTTCCGGGTGGCTGAGGAAGTCCTGCTGCTATCTGCTGGCACCTGGCACCATTAGGAGATTGTTGGTGGCATCAGCCAATGTTTCCTCAGGAATGTTAGATTGTCAGCCCAATCTACATCATCTGATTAAGTCTGATTTGACTAACAGCATGTCCTACTAGACATCTGCAGATTCTTACCTTATTCGTTACCATGAGCACAGCTGCTGAGATAATGAGTGGGACACTCAGTCCAAGGACGATATACTGCAGGTATTCCAGCAGTGATGGGAACAGCACCAGGTTGGTGTAAAACTGGTTTAGGACTGAGCCGTCGATGGATCCGCTCTGCTCAAAAAAGCAGAGTTGTCAGTGGCATTTCCCTCCCATCCAGGGCTGACACACACCAGCTGAACAATTCCTCTCCCACACCCTCCCAGCCTAAATTAGGGAATTTATGCAAGATTCAGTCAGGCTAGAAGCTTTTACTAAATAGCTGGAGTCAGCTGGACATGCACACAGATGGGGGCTACACTCCCTGGCCCACATTAGTACAGGGATGCTGGCAGCTCTGTCCAAGGCCCTATTTAACCCCACATCTAGGGCAGAGCCAGAGATTTACCAAGTATAGTGCAGGGTTTGTTCAGCTCAGAGGGATTAATGACATAGCCAAGTATTGAAAAGCCTTCTGTTGGTGCTTAATTAGTCTGGCTGGCTTTAAGCTTTATCCAAAGTGGAGTTTCTCCAGCACTGGGTGATGGGGAAGCAGAAGAATCTCTACAGAATCAGGTCGAGGAAGGCAGCTCACCTCTGCAAACCACAGCAGCGGTAGGACCACTGGCTCAATCTTCCCTGTTTGACTGGGGGGGAAGAGAATTAAAAACAGAAACACACACTTAGATTTATGGTTGATCAAGCCACAATTAGTGCCATAATTCTTCCTAAGGGGATGGGTCTGATAGACTGACAGTGGCCAGGAAACCAGTGTAAGGAGGTGGCAATCCCTGCTGCTTCAATGAGCTGCTCCCACCGTAGGGGACCAGGTCCAAGCTGGGCTTCTCATGCAAGAGCAGAGCTTATGCTTTGATTTGGGATGAACTGCCTGAAGACAGCACTAAGTGCCATCCCAAACCTGGGCTCCAGGGACATGAAACTCAGTGAAGCAGAATGCTACAGTTCATGTCTCAGTTACCTGGGTGGTAGAATGGGGTGGTGCAGCCAAGTTGGCAGCATGGGGACTGTCTGCAGGTATGTGCACCTCAGCCAAAGCAGCAAGAGCACACTCCCACCCTTGTGGATATTGAACATCTGGCACCACACAACTTGGTTACAGAAACCTCCTGTTTGCTTTCATAGAGCTGGAAGTGTCTTTCTGGACACAGACTTCACTGTTAACCCTGCAGGCAGAATGTTTGGCCTCTCCACGTTGGAGGTAACACCTGAGAGGCAACACAGCACAAGTGAACAGCTCCTGCTTCATCAGGAGGAGCAGTCCATCTATGAGCTGTCTGGTCAGGAACAGGAATACTGTCAGAGCTGAGCAAACAGGCAGCCACACCTGCACTGCTAAAGGATGGCAGCTGGTGGTCACTGGAATGGCTGACATTTCAGCAGGAGCCAGCTGGCTCTGGCCAGTCAGGACAACTGGTCATGGTAAAGCTGCTTCATCTTTGGAGAGAGTAAACTCTGCAGTGGCTCAGCAGCACTCCCTGCTCAGGGAAGGGAGATGGACCCTTCTAGAAGGTGACTACTTACATTATACCAGACACCTGCTTTATGTACAGGTTCAGCTGGAGCTTGATAGAGCAATTCATGGGGATGCCCGTCATCTGCACAGGAAGACACCAACCAGTTAATCAATAACCTCTAAGTGACTTTGTAGTAACCAACAGATCCTGTCCAGCAATACCCCAAGACCATGAAAACATCACACTTCAAAGCCGGGTCTTGTTGGCACCAATTAAGGCAGTGGTATCTCATGACTCTGCAGTTTTGCAACACATTTTTACAAGCAAAGAATTTTTGTTGGACTGTCCCTGTTTTACTCAGCAGACTGCAGCTAGATAAGAACATATTTAACTTTACTTTTATCAGTAGATGTTTGATACTGTAATAAACTTAATTAGATTTTCATAACTGCGATAAGAAAAGCAGTCAGAACCCAGTGTGCAGATAAGACACACAGTTTACCTGCCTCAAGAGGGAAATTGGCTTTTAGCTTGAGCAAACATCACTGAACGTTTGGAAAAACTGACCATACACAACAGAGGCTGTGGGTGGAAAATCCCAAAGTCCCCTCCCCATCAGCAGCTGGGACAACAGCACCTCAGGATGCCCCAACTCACGCCCCCTGGAATGGTGACTTCACCCTTACGCTGTGGATGTGTGGGGAGTGTGACACAGCAGCAGACCAGGGCAAAAGCAGCCATTTCGATGGGCAGGTTGAGAGACTGGAAGAAGCTAGACCAAAAATTGGTGGTGCCAGCTTGAGCCACAGCATGATCTGCAGCCTTTGGCAGCCAGTTTCTCATGGCAATACGTGTTTGCAGATTTGGGGCATAGCTGGGCTGCTGCCAGATACACCTCCTGGTGTTATAGACCTGAGTCAGTAGAAAGAACTTGATTGCGCTTATCGAAACAATTACGCTTATAATTAGTCCTGTAATTCCCCAGAAGCCAGGCTAATTACTTAGTTAGTTTATGGCTCTGACAATTTTATCTGCACATGTCCTCACCAGTCTTTGCACTATGGAACCTGCTCAAATCAATGCCATGAGAGCAGAGTGTGGCCACCACTCAGCTGATGGCAGGCTCCCTTCCCCTGCCTGGGCTGGCCCGTGGGGAGATGGGAGGACCCCAATGGGTTCACTTACGGGGTGCACATCCAGGAAAAGTGCATGCTGGTCCTTGCTGGGGTTCAGGCCCACGACGGCGTTCACCAGGGAAGGATCGGCGTTGTAGAAGTGAGGGTGGGAAATGAACATTGGTGCATCTAGATGAGATCAAAGGCATCTTAAGATCCTCCACACCCACCTGGAACACTTTGTTGAGGTTTCTAAGCCTTTGCATTACCTGTTCTGAACAGGCTTTTATGCCTTTTTCCTCCCAACCAGAAGGCTCCTTCCCTTCCCTCCCCACAGGTTATGCCACTGCCCTGAGAGGATTAAAACCAGCCACCCTCTCCTACCATGCACTGATCAATGCTGTGGTAACTCGCTGTTCCCAGATGCAGGTCAGGACACTAAGTTTGGATTCTCGCTCCTGGGTGACCCACACTTAGTATTCAAAGCCAATATTTAATTTGGCAGTTACATGAGCTGACTCTTCCTCACTCCTCTGCCTGCTCTCTCCCCAGCTCCCACTGTATCCTTGGGCATTCCCACAAGCGCCACGCCGTCCTAGGGCCAGGGACCAAAGGAACTTTGGGCACAAGGGTTTGCCTTCCTTCCCTCCTTGCTGAGGTGCCTGTGGAGTGTGTGCAGAGCCCAGCAGCACCTTTCAGCACTCTGGCAGACACCAGAGCTGGTTTTCCAGACAGCCAAGCTTGTATTGTCTCAAATTTAATACCAGTACGGCAGGGACAGACGGGAGAAAAGGACTTACTGAGCCTACAGGTGCTGACGTTCTGGATGCCAGACTGCATGCAGGGGCAGAAGCCCTCGTTGGGTGGATAGTCTGTGCCATTGGCAAAGAGGGTTTTCGGCGCCACAAAGCGATAGGTGGGAACACCCTTGAACTTTCCAGACTGCTCGTACACCAGTGTCAGGGATCTGGGTTTCGGTGGAGAAGGATTGGAATTAGCCAGCATGATCCCAGCCCAGAATTGGGTTCTTATCTTGGCTGGATAAGATGCAGTTGCAATGTAACTTAGACTTTGAGATCCAGATAAACCCTCAGAGCAGTGCTTGGGATGGGGAATGAATATTTAAGCTTTTTGCTTTCCATGTTTTAAGCACAGATAAAGGGCTGGTCAGGACTAGCTACGGAGAGAAACCACAGGCTTATAAATCTGTTTGCTGTATCCAGGTGAGATTTGTTTAAAAGGCACGTAGTAATCCCCAGGGCAGCTCTCCAAGAGATAATACCCACTTTGTGCAAGCCTTGGCTCTGAGGTGCTCCATTACAGGGGATGGACACTGCATAAATCTCTTTTGAAGCCCAACTCCAGCCATTGTCAGGGGAGTGGAAAATTTTACCACATGACACAGCAAGATTTTTTTTCTTGCTACAATAGGCTATTGATGTTACACTGCAGTATTGCTACCAGCTGGCCAGGATCGATGCAAGTTTCCAGGATAAAAGTTTGCTCCCTTCACACTTGATTGAGGCTTGCAGGGATCACAGAATGGGTAAGGGGTCACAGAAGGGACCCATGACAGCCTGGGCCTGCCAAGGGGATGCTCATGCCTACAGATGCCTTCTGACACCAGGACTAAGGATTCAGGGCATGTCGAGTACTTACACTCATGCCTCTTGGCTCTGCTCACCTTCCAGCAGGGAGGCAGAAGCTGCTGTAGCACATCACCAGGGTAAAACCTTGCCTACCCTGCAGGGATAACCAGGTAGTTGCACCTCAGCATCAATCAGCTGCACAGGAGATGAGCCCTGCCTGTCCTGCAGCAAGGTAGATACACTTTTAGTCTATCAGCCGAGGTTTGTGACTCTGGATGAACACAGAGGCTGAGGCAGAAGTTTGGGGAGAAGACACAGCACTGCCCAGTGAAGAGGCTGAGCCACTTCCCCCACAGTTCTGCCTGGCAGGACCCTCCTATGCTAACAGGAAACCAAGTTTGGTGTCCTCCACTTCACTGGCAGCATGCTTTGTTTTCTACAGATTTCTGTATTTTTACAGAAACAGGTATGTTTATTTAAACTTTGGTTACAGGTAAACTTCCCTGTAAGTTCCTAGCTCCAGGTCACTTCAGTGTTTGCTGATGTCCCTTGTGCAGAGGAATTCCTGTACTATTGCTTGGCTCAGCTGCCTTTGTTTGTTCACTGAAGAGGTCATTGTTCCCTATTCAACATGCTGCTTGTTTTGCAGCACTATCTACAGAGCTAGAGTTAACCTTAGCTTCCCCAAGCTGAGCACAGGGTTTTTGTGCCTGCTTGCCCTCCTTCCAGCCTCAGGTATACACACACGGGGTGGCTCTGCAGGGTACTTTAGTCCCTGTGTGATCAGCTAAGGTCAGGGTGTCTTATACAGGACAGGCAAGCAGTGCATCACCTAGGTAGGAAAAAAAAAAAGAAAAAAAACCCAAAAACTAAGAGAGACGTGAAATAGTGGCACAAGTTCCCCTCTGACATAATTTCTACAAGGGTTTAGTCAGCTAAAAAAGTTCTGCAAACAGTTACAGCTGCATTTCCTCCTGACAACCCCCACTTCTCCCTCTCGCTGCCCACATCTTATCTAGACTGGTTATTTTCTACTGATTCAACGCGGGCAAGTTGGACTCCTCCGGTGATCTGGGAGGTATTTATGGACACCACAAGATGCTGATAATCAGACAACTGCGCTGTTTGCTAAGCTCAGATACTGCAACCCCGAACCGCAGCTGAACTTTAACTACAGAGACGAGTCCTGAGGCCTCTGCGTCACTGCACAGGTACTCTGTGTGCACAGGATGAGTGCAGTGTGTCCTGACACCTGCACAGGGACGGGCTGGCAGCTGAGGCCTCACCTGCAGGCATCAGGGCTGTAGAACTCCAGCGAGGTCGGGGGCATGAACGGTGGCCACATCTCCCCCGACGTCCCATTGATCATGTTGCACTCGCTGCTCCGCCAGTAGTTCACCTGTGGGACAGGTGGAGAGAGAAGAGCTCAGAAGGGTGAGTTTGCTGGAGTTGGCTTCCACCCCTGCATGGGACATCCACCACCCTGCACTGCCTCCACAGCACACAGAGAGCACAACACCAAAGAACATCAAAGATCCTTCCCATCTTAAAGGTCTTTTCCAACCTCAGTGATTCCATCAGTCAAACATCTGCCCAGTTAATGGAGAAAAGATCCACCACCCATTGTGTTTGATGTGTAGATTCAGTTGATTGTAGTTAGGAGTGATATTCCAGGAGGGAAGAATAAAGCATCCCTTTAACAAGGGTATTTAAGTACCTTAAACACAGGCCACAGGGGCCTGAGACTTCAACCATTAGAGGCAACCAGCTCCAACAGCATTTCAAGGGAGTCCAAGTGACACCCATGAGAAGCTGAATTTAATGCTTCCTTACAAGCCCCTTGCCACAGGGCTGCCTCCTGGCAACTTCCTAGAACAGAAGTTGCAGCAGTTTAGAAACTTGTCTTCAAACCTATGACCCAGAGACAAGAGCTCCTAGAACTTTCAGTTTATCTTAGTTTATCTCAGGCATTGCCCCTGTATTAAAGGTTTGCCACCTGGTACTTACCTTCTTTAGCCCATTCCATGAATCCACCATGTGAACTTGACTGATGTTCTTCATGCCCGTGTTCACTGTGAACAATCCTGAATTGGAGTTGTTAAACTGCAGAGAGAAGACTTTTTAATCCACTACACACAGCAGGACTACAACTCTGTGTGCTTCACCAGCTCTAGGGGTGCTTCACATACTGCCAGCTAAATAACTTCAACTTAGTTAAGTGCCTGAGCTACCCCCAAGACCACTACTGCTGTGATTTTAGCATTCCCAACCAACACTTTACTCACCTCTATAAACAAGCCAAACTTCCCCTCGAAAGGAATCAGACCAGGAACAAGTGTATTTATTGTGTCTATAAGAGGGTCTTCGTAGCCCCACATGATCTCCCCCACCGTCCGGTTCATGAACGCCTCCTGTTTCATGCCAGCCAGGGCTCCACTCAGTAAAAGCTTCACAAAATTTGGCAGTTTTTCCATCATTACAGCTGCTCCCTGGAAAAGAAAAGAAACCTCTGCAATGAGAGCCTCATCTTTACCAGACAAGCATAATCTTTGGTGCTCAGCAAGATCCTTCTGCTGCTCCCATCTATAGCCCCAGAGAAATCCATTGGACAGACTGAGGTTCTTCATTTATTCCCAGTTTGGGAAGAAAGCAGTTGAGGGTTCACAGGCTTCATTTCCCCACAGGATGCTCAGGGGAGGTTTCATACTCAAGCCCAGCTGCTTTGCCAGCCTCTCTGGTTTTGGAACATGCACACACTGGTTTTGGAAGAGTAAGCGCAACACAACTAACAATCAGAAAGAAAATTGCGTTTTATTAGTTTTACACCTCGTTGCTTGATGAGCCTTAAGCCCTACAAGAAAGTAAGCTTTGATTTAGCATTAGGCTTCACCACCCTCCCCGCAAGCTCAGAAGTTGGAACCCATCCAGGGAGCAAGCACTTACCATCATCAAAATATTTGGCACGACGACATAGTCTTCTTCAGTGCCATTGGACATGTCTGGCTGGAAGAAAAGGTTACGGTACTCCAGGAAGGAAACAGTGTCATTGTCATGGAACGTGATGTTTGTTTTGTACCTGTACTCTCTGCAAAGAGATGAAAGAAGTCATGGGAACCTTCCCCCAGGCAGAGCCCCCACAGCCCCTTTGGAGCAAGGATGGGCTGCACCGGCCTGGGCTTGTGGAGGAGACCAAACCCCAGGGAGAAACCACAGGGAGGAGGTATCAGCCTCCACCCCAATCAGAGTTAGGGTCTAGCAGGAGGGATGGAAGTCCGGGTGCAAGGCATCCCTGAGAGACTGGATTCTTGCAGACACAAGGTGTTCTTTCCCAGCTCAAGACCCAGCCCACAAGAAGTTTGAGACAAAAGCGTAAATCTCCTCTGTCACTTTGCTTACAGACGTCGAAAAGCCCAGCCCCATCAAAGAGGTGCCCAGATATGCAGAGCCACGCCAAACTACACACTAAAAACAACCTGCAAACAGGAGACTACCAGCCAAGATGCCACAGGACCACCAGTAAGCCCACAGATTTGCTCCCAAGCTCCCTGACAGCTTCCAGGTTCAGGGCAGCACAGCATTGTGGCCCTCCTCCTGCTCCTCAGGGCTGCAGGCCATCCAACTCCTGCACGCTGCCCAGTGCTCTTGGACTTTACCCCACACCACAGGGGCAGTCCAATCTCATGGAGGCTGCTATGCCCTGCCATAGCATGAGGTTGTCCCCAACACCATGAGCCTGTCACAGCTCCTGAAGGAACTGAAGCTCAACCCACCAGCAAAAACAAAGTCCTTTACTGTGGAGCCTCTATTTTACAGCCCACATTAGGGAAGGGCACTAATCTTGCTCAGTGGGAACACAAGGACACTAATAAGCTTTGCCCCTTTGTTTATTCTGATTTACAATAAGTGAAGCCTTTTCCCCAAGCCAAGTGACTGATTGGATCACAACATACAGAACCCACATGGTATGACCTGGCAAGCCCAGATGAAACAAGGGCATATACATACTGCCAGGTTTCCCCCCAGCACTGCTCAGCTTTGGATTAATCAGTAATCTTTCCACATGAGCTTGCTTAGCCTGCTGACTTAACCTTGCCACATTAGAGTAGGCACTAACGTGTCAAATATGACTACTGATGGGTAAATTCACACTCTCAACTCAGCATCAACCATCACTTCATGTTTCAGGTGCAGAGAAGCATCTGGGACTTCAGCCATGGCAAAGAGGTCTAACCAAGTTTTAGTGGTCTGTACTGGTTCTCATGACCAGAACACTCATGTTAAGCAGATTCTGGGTCTCATATTAGATAAGAACCCATGAAGTTTGATATTGAGGTGACTCCAGCTCCAGAGCTGGACTCTTAAATGCACAGTGAAGATGAAATGAGTACACTCTGAAGATGAGGGTCACTCACCACTACACCAACACCCCTCATGCCTATGTTTGGACCTTATCAGCCCAGGTCTGGCTGTCCAGCAGGCCCCAGCACAGGACTGAGCTCTACAACATAGTGAAGAAGAGATCAGTTTTATCACCCCAGTGGCCAGGGGTCCTACTAGTGGCTTTAGCAAGATCAGAGCAATTAGAGTACATTTGGGTCACTTTAAAACCCTCTGGCAGGGTTTTAAAAAAACCTGGACTCACACCAAGTATGCAGCGCCATGCCCTCCTGCCAGAGGAGTCAGCCAGCAGCTGACCTGGACCACAAGTGGTCCCTGACCTGTACACGTAGGGTCCACGCTGGGTCAGCACCGGCTTCGCTCCCTGGAGGACTTCCTTGGGGTTCAGCACTTCGAAGAAGTGCACAGACAAGTAGAAAGGAACAGGAACGACTTTCCACATGTTGAAGGAGATGCTGCTGGGGTCGATCCTGACGTTCTGTAAGGGGAGGAAAAAAAAAAAAAGAGAGAAAAAAAGAAGTGAAGAAAGGAGCAAGGAGAGACAACTTTTTGGCTCTGTGGTTGCAGATGAGCATATCCACCCTCAGCTCCATGTAAAGCCCAGTTGAAGGCAACAGATCCTGCAGAGGCTCTCTGGAGGATCAAGGTGGGCGGACTGAAACTGAACTAATCTGAACTGAGAACTTTTACATATGCAGAAACATCAAGTTTATGCTACAGGATGCCTGTTGGCTTATTTATTCAGGCTCCATTTTACAGATCCTACCCACAGGATTTGAGAGTTCTTTTGATGTGCTGGAGACTCTGCACTAGACAAACCAGCACTGAATTATTCACACCTCTGCATCTTTCATTTGCTTGGCAGAACAACCTTGCCCCAAAGGCCTTCGCTTGTAGGTTTGGCAGCTCCACACAGTCAGGAGGCAACGGTTGGGAGAAGTGACAGCTATCCTCACAACTGTTTGGATACCAGCAGGAAGAGTCCATTAGATTCCCAGAAGATGGAGAATTGGGATGGCAACCGAGCTGTGTTCTAACAGCACAGGACACCTCTGATTCCTCTCAGCTGCCATCCTGCATTGACTCAGAGTTGATCATGAAGCAGGTCAAAGACAACACACAATTGTGTTTGCACATCATTGTCCTGTTTGCTGTGAAATGACTGCAGGAGCTCAAAGACAACTTAAGCCCTCCTCAGCTCAGGAGCTGGCATCTGCATACACCTGCCTCCACTCCCTCCTTGCCTTCGGGGGGGCTGCATTAGGGGTAACAGCCTGTTCCTTCTTGAACATGTACTTTGGGTGTGTTCCACCATAATCTTTTCTTCTGCAGGCACAAATCCTTGCCCTGGTTAGGTAAGGCAGTCAGCTTATGGAAGTGGGGTTGATCCACTAACTGCTGAAGGCATGTGGGCTTATCACAGTGCAGCTTTATCACAGTGCAGCTCAGCAACCCCTCAACAGCTCTCCTGCTCTGGAGCAACTTGATCAGGGTGCGTATTTGTTGGCACAGGGGATTGAGACAGAAGGCTGCCAGAGGCCTCCCCACAACACCCCATCTTTCTTTAGTCATTTCATGACAAGGCTGGGCTACCCACAAGCAGCAGGGCTCTGCAAGCCCCTCATCCAAGCCCTACCCCTAAGCAGACACCTCCACGGTGCAGTGTAATCCACCTAACCCAGCAAACCCTTCCCACCTCCACTTCCATGCCCACATGCTGCTGGACAAGGGCCTCCATCCTGCTAGCCTGAAGGATTTCAGGGCAAAGAAGCAGTGATAGGACAATTTTTTATTTACTCTGCTTTACAATCCTGATTCCCAAGTGTCCAGCCAAGTATGATCAGGAGCATCTGGTTTCCTTTACTTGTTTGTTCTGTCTTGCACTCCCTGAATCACCTGTTGCATATGCATTTATTTATGTAATATGTACCCAGTCAGCATCCAGGACCTTTGAGCATCCCAGCTCAAGGCTGCCTGTCCCAGCCCCCTCCCATCTGGGCACAGGAGCTCAAGGTGCTCCATAGGTGCTGCTAAGTAATATCCACTGACAGGGTAGCCTTGGAATTAAGCTACTTGTAGGTCAAAACAAACATGGTCATATGCCTGAAATAAAAATAGAGTACTTGTCAACTTAGATAAAATGGAGTATTTGTCAACTTAGATGGGTTATAAAGTGTCACTGGGATGTTTGATCCCTTCTAACCAGGATGATCCTTGTTCCTGAGGAACTGAAGGGAACTGGTTACTGCCCATTGGCTCCAGACAGGACCAGAAGAGCAGCAGCTCCACCGCAACACCCAAATCCTGCTTCTCCAGGAGGGAGGCTTCAGCCACCCTGATCAGCAAAACCGAGAGTCAAGGTTTCCCCTGCAGACTGAGAGGAGCAATCACATTGGGCGTCGGTCAGACCTCACCCTGCACCTCCTCTCACCACCCTCCTCCTCACCTTGCTAGAACAGCGAGGACAGGGCTGTCAGCCCACTCCCAGCCTTCAGCCAGGACAGCACCAGAGCTCCCAGGTGCAGCAGCAACGGGTGGCAGAGGGATGAGCTGATGAAGCCTCACTGTGTTCAGGCTCATACCTTGTAGGCAAGTCTGTGGCATTCCAGATGCTTCCAGAGAAGCAATATCCCCAGGGTTTGCATGGCCAACACCACAGGCAGCCCAATTTAGATTGTTTCTGCAGTTGGGGTAGGAGATAGGCTCCAAGTTCCCTCTTTCTACTGTGTCTTCTCCTACAGATTTTACCCAAAGATATCCTTGAAACTACCACCTCTTTGTAACCAAGCGCTTTTCCATCAGGAATCACCATCCTGACAGAGCTCAGGAAGCCAGCATGGGCAAACAAACCTTCACCTGCCCAAGACCAGCCTTTTAAGCTTCCCTCACCCAGACTACTCTGAAGACCAACCCAAGAGTTTCAGTGAGCCCCTGGATACTTCTCACCACCCATCATCACTCAGTTATGAGGCTTAATGTGAAATGGAAAAAGTAAGAGCTCAGGGCCATTTTGGGTCATTTTGAAGATGTGGAGACCAGTGCTTGAGATGAAGGGAGGAGAAACAAGAGTTGGTCTTTTCCTCATCTTCTGTTCTCATTGCAAATTATTAGGATTTAGCTAATTAGGTTGAAAGAATCAGGATTAGCTAAAAAGAGGGCAGAAAGGTTTTTGGGGAAAAAAAAAAAAGAAAAAGAAAAAAGTAATTTCTGTTCTGCAGGGGCCATCCAGCCTTTTATTTGCAGGTACCAGCTCCTGATGTCCATGAAACTGAACAAAGATTTTTCTACTGTTTAATCCACAGGACTGCCTGGCTCTGCCCAGACAGCAGCACTTGCAGGGGATATGTTTAAGTAGGTCATTTTCGGCAGAGACTTTGCATCACATGCAATGACAGCCATTGGCTGTTTGTTCACCTCTTTCGTCAGAAGCCCATTTTCAGGGGCTGACCTGGGTAGGTGGAAGCTTGGAGAAAGGCCCAGGCAAGGAGCACATCTGCTTTGGACAGCGAGAAAACAGTTTGGCTAAATAAGCTCCACATTACAGCAGGATAACTGGGGTCCTGGCAGCAGGGACAGGAGTGTTGGTTCACAAGAAGTGCAGCAGTTACTGAACAGACCAACAACTCCATCCACAGACCCACACTGTGGGGGACAAACCCTCTTCAGCCCCAGGACCTCTCCTGGGGATAAGACAGGTCTTCTGAGAAGCAACTCTTTAGGTTTTCAGTCTAGGGGAGAGGACTCAAGAGGCTGCTCAGAAGCTGCCCAAGGCTCCTTCCAAGTGCTACTGTACGTCATTTATCCTGTTTCCACTCGTAAAAGCATCACACCAGAGTACACTGAGACTGACAGTCTGCCCATCTACTTATGAAAGGAACAACTGGTGCTGCAGGTAGAGACAGGAGGGATGGGAGGAAGGGCTGGTGCCCAGGGCGATCTCAGCCCAGCACTGGGTGCCCAGCCAATTCCAGGGATGCAAAGAGCCCTCGTAAATCAAGGGTGGGAACCTGCTCATTCCGGATACGTTTGCCGTCGTCAGGAGTGAAATACCCCAGGGGTGGAATATCCCAAGCACGGATTTACTTAGAGTAAGATCCTGAGGCTGCTCGGGATTGCAGCTGCGACACTGTCACCTCCAGGGCTCGGCTGCCTCACGCTCTCGGGACCGCACTGCATAAAGGAAACGTGCCCACACACCAGCCAGCACCGCACCGGCTCCAACACACCCCGCTCCGCACCAGCGCCGACCCTGCATCCCGCACCGGTACACCCCGCTCCGCACCAGCGCCGACCCTGCATCCCGCACCGGTACACCCCGCTCCGCACCAGCGCCGACCCTGCATCCCGCACCGGTACACCCCGCTCCGCACCGACACCGAAGCTGCCCAAGGCTCCTTCCGAGTGCTACTGCACATCATTTATCCTGTTTCCACTTGTGAAAGCATCACACCCGCATCCCGCACCGTCTCCAACACACCCCCTGCTCCGCACCGTCACCGCCACCGACCCTGCATCATCCCGCACCGACACCGAGCCCCCGCACCACGCACCAGTTCCAGCACACCCCGCTCCGCACCGCCACCGACCCTGCATCCACGCACTCCCACCGGACGCGGACCAGCCCCACACCGATGCCCTGGCACGCACCGGCTCCCACACGCACAGCCCGCTCCGCACCCCGCATCCGCCGCGCCCCTCCGAGCCCCCGGCCCTGCTGACCTTATGACCTGCTCCTGTATGATGAGAGCCCCACGGATCATCAGCAGCCCCCCACGAGGCGCAGGCCGCCCGGCCAGCCCCAGTCCCACCGAGAGCTTGCGCCGGCTGGGGGCCATGGCGAGGGGGAGGCGGACGGCGGAAGCGAGCCGAGCCAGGAGCGGTCCCCCCGCCCGGCCCCTTTATGGCCCAGCGGCCCGGCCCGGCCCGGCGGAGGGGCGGGGCCGGCGGGGAGGGGCGGGCCCAGCGGAAGGGGCGTGTCAGTCGCGCCAGGCCACGCCCCCTCTCTCCCCACGGGAGCAGAACCCGGGGATGGTGTGATCGTGAGCACGTGTGTGAGCACGGAAAAATAGGAAAACAGGTAAAATAGACAGAGATATGCAATATGTACGTAGATAAAATATCGTTCAATCATACAGTGGTTTGGGCTGGAAGGGACCTTGAAGATCACCCCCCCCTGCCATGGGTAGGGACACCTTCCACTAGATCAGCTCAGAGATTCATGCAGCCTGGCCTTGAACGCTTCCAGGGATGGGGCATCCACAGCTTCTCTGAGCAGCCTGTTCCAGTGCCTCACCACGCTCACAGTAAAGATTTTTTCCTAATATCTGGTGTAAGCCTGCTCTCTTTCAGTTTGAAGCTGTTCCCCCTTGTCCTGTCACTACATGCTCTTGTAAATAGATAAAAAAAACGTAAACATGTATGTATGTGTTCATGAGTATATATATATGTATAGTATGAGTGTATATATATATATAGTAGTGGCCCAGACTACTCCCATGGGTCCCTCCATGACTGCTGTGCTGGCAGGTTGGGGAGCTGCAAGCCTGTTGTCACAGCTGGTATTGGGTGTCTTGGGAAGGGGGGCATGGCACACAGACAGCCCAGCAATCAAGCAGAACCCAAGGCTCAACCCCAGGCTCTCCCTAAAGAGAAAATATCCATCACCTCTTAACCCACCATGTTTGCCCAAGGAATTGGGTTTTTTGTCTATCTTGTATGTCTGAAATGTCCCTGAATAAAAGCCTCGATGAAACTCATCCCTAGAAGTGTCTAGAAGCCAGTAGAGACTAAAAAACAGAGTCCAGTTTGTGACAGCCTGTTTGAAAACAAGCCCATTGTCCCTGAGCTAAAGGGACTGGAAACTGGAGTGCACCCAGCTCCCACACGCTGTCCTCCATACAACCCACAGCTCCCACCAGGCAGAGGCCAGCACAGCACAGCACTTGACTCTTGCCATGGTCTTCACCTTGGTGGAACACCTGCATTTGTATCTTTACCCTCAATTGTGTCTTTTTTTGTTTTTTTCCTTCTAGACCCCTTTTCACTCTGGTAGTTGCCTCTGATTAATTGCCAGATTAATTAACGGATGTCTCTGGTCGATCCTTGTCGGTCTCTGCAGGTGAGGCAGCAGCGGGCTGTCCCCCTTCTCCCCAGCAGCAACGCTTTCAGACCAGCTGTGTTTTCTTTTACTTTAAAACATTTTGCTACAAAGAAATTCTGTGAAAGGAATTTTTCTTCAAATCCCAATAAAGCCCACTAAAATCCAGGAGATGCCCTGAGGTGCTGCGGAACAATGTGATCGTGAGAAGGTCTCAGAACAGCATGTTCCCAGAGAATGTTTTTGGGCACACCATGGTTAGAACAAAAGACGTCCTTAAGGTTTATTAGGTACTTTGCTGTTCTCATCAAATTTAGCTGTTCTGTGGTTAATCCCACCCCAGATGTGCTCTCTGATCAGGAGTGCCACCTCTGAAGCGTCGGCACTGCCACTGTGAACCTTGAAATTCCTCAAACCAAGCAAAGCGATCTGCAGAGGTCAGGGAATCATGGAATGTCCTGAGCTGGAAGGGACCCACAAGGATCATCGAGTCCAGCTCCTGGCCCTGCACAGGACAGTCCCAAAATCCCACCATGTGCCTGAGAGCATTGTCCAAACGTTTCTTAAACTGTGGCAGCCTTGGGGCCGTGACCACTGCCCTGGGGAGCCTGTTAAGTGCCCAACCACCCTCCAGGGGAAGAAACTTTCCCTAATATCCAACCTAACCCCCCTGACACAGCTCCATGGCGTTCCCTTTGTGAGAGGCAATGGCTGACTCAGCTCATGAGAACACTGCTTGGGTTTCCTCTCCAGGCTTCCTGTTCTGCCTGGCTGCAGCACACTCCAGGGTTGCTGTCAGGGGTTTCTACAGCATTGTTGTTTTTAAACATAGCATTGTAGAGTTTTTTTCACCGAGACTTTTAAAATGAGTTTCTTAAAACACATCTCTGCAGTCATTTGTGTAGGCTTTTTGTGACAGTGCTCTCCCCCCCCAGCAGTCAGGCTGCCTTCAAATCAGAACCACTTGAAGTTATTTTCTCCAGCTTTTTTTTTTTGAATCACCAGACTCCCAAAGCTAATCTTACCAAGCATGTAGAGAAAGGCATTATGAAAACACACCAAGCTGCACTTCTTCCTTGTTCCATAAGAGCAGCTCCCTGCATTCCAGCAACACTCACCCTTTAGCCGACCAGACCCCCGTGTTTAAGGAGCCAGAGCCCTGCTGAAGGGCTGCTCAGTTTGTAACTGCTGCGTGAATTTGGATGCCCCAAGAGACCAGAAATCCCACAGGATGGCAAACTGATGGTTGCAGTTGTTTGGTGATCAGTTACTGGAACCAGGACAGGCGTGGGCAGAGCCTGGTGACACCCCTGCAGGAACGCGACAGTAACTTAGCGATGGCACAGCACCAGCCGTCACCCACGTGGGATTAGCTCGGCAGTGTTCAGGAGCTTCCGCCAGATCAGCACAGATCTCTGTGATCCAAACTCGCTCCTTACAGGCCACACAGCCCTAAAAGCATCTCCCACTGCTTCTTAAAATAACACTTGGTGATACTTGAGTTCAATCCCACTATCGGTGTTAAGATCCCTTTGGGTCTCCCTGAAGTCAGTGATCAGCTCAGGCCACTACTCAGCTCCCACCACCATCCCCTTCCAAAGGCAACCACTCTTTAAAAAAGGGCACTTGTTTCCCTCAGCCTCTCCCCTTCCCCCATCCCATGGCCAGCACAGCTGTGGTTAACAACTAGTCAGCTCCTAAATGCAACCTCCACCACAAACCCTTCAGTGGAAACTTCCCTTCAGCCAGGGCTTTACAGCACACAGACACTGCTGTGGTATTTTAGCACAGTATTTCCAGCTGGGGCACCGCTGGAATGAAGTTCATTCCAGATTTCCAGTGTCTGTGAAATTAGTTTAATTAGTTTGCTTAATGTACTCAGGCTGCCACACCACTTCCCAAGCCCAAGGGCTGCAGGACCAGCAGTGATGTCTCAGTCCCACCCTGTGTTGGAGCTTCAGGATCACCCTTCTGCTTGCTCCATAAATCTCAAAACAAGGGCAGAACCTGGCGGTTGCTGGGAAACCGAGAGCTGGGTTTCAAATCCTCCCAGCTCAGCAACAACTGCAGTTTCCCATTACATGTCCACCCTTACACAACGCCCACAGCTGCGCAACATCTGCAGGTGGGCACCGAGCTGCAGCTGGTAGGGAACACTTATACAACCCAGGAAAACCAAGGCTGAGGGATTAGCTACGCTTGCCAGACAAGTGGGAGCCTTGCCTAAGGCAGTTTTACAGTTCCTTTGTCTGCAGAAACTACGTAATTATTGTTTATTAAAGAGTTGGAGTTGGGAAACGGCACAAACAGTTGTTCACGTAACCTGAGACATAAATTTTTGTGGATGCAACAGCTTTATTGGAATGAACAAGTGCAGAGAAACTTTTTATTTGGATGCAACAACCTGTTGGTTCAGTTACCACCCCTCAGGCGCAGGACAAGGTGCAGGGTGGACTCCTTCTGGATGTTGTAGTCAGACAGGGTACGACCATCTTCCAGCTGCTTCCCAGCAAAGATCAGCCTCTGCTGGTCGGGAGGAATGCCCTCCTTGTCCTGGATCTTGGCCTTGACATTTTCAATGGTGTCACTGGGCTCGACCTCAAGGGTGATGGTCTTGCCAGTCAGGGTCTTGACAAAGATCTGCATCCCTCCCCTCAGGCGCAGGACAAGGTGCAGGGTGGACTCCTTCTGGATGTTGTAGTCGGACAATGTGCGACCATCTTCCAGCTGCTTCCCAGCAAAGATCAGCCTCTGCTGATCTGGGGGAATGCCTTCCTTGTCCTGGATCTTGGCTTTGACATTTTCAATGGTGTCACTGGGCTCAACCTCAAGGGTGATGGTCTTGCCAGTCAGGGTCTTGACAAAGATCTGCATCCCACCTCTCAGACGCAGGACAAGGTGCAGGGTAGATTCTTTCTGGATGTTATAGTCGGACAGGGTACGACCATCTTCCAGCTGCTTCCCAGCAAAGATCAGCCTCTGTTGGTCGGGTGGAATGCCTTCCTTGTCTTGGATCTTGGCCTTGACATTCTCAATGGTGTCACTGGGCTCAACTTCCAGGGTGATGGTCTTGCCAGTCAGGGTCTTGACAAATATCTGCATCCCACCTCTGAGGCGCAGCACTAAGTGCAGAGTGGACTCCTTCTGGATGTTGTAGTCAGACAGGGTACGACCATCTTCCAGCTGCTTCCCAGCGAAGATCAGCCTCTGCTGATCTGGGGGAATGCCTTCCTTGTCCTGGATCTTTGCCTTGACATTCTCAATGGTGTCACTGGGCTCGACCTCAAGGGTGATGGTCTTTCCAGTCAGGGTTTTGACGAAGATCTGCATTTTTCCCTGGAAGAGACAAACCCGCTGTGCTTTAGTAACGCTCCCGCTCCCCGGGGCCGCGCTCCCCGGCGGTGACGTCACAGCGACGGCCCCACCCTTTCCGGGATGTGGGCGTGGTCTCCGCCCCTTCCCTTTCCCGCCCGCGGGCGCGGCTCGGCCTGCGCTGCGCCGCCATTTCGCTGGTGCACGCTCGCCCTCGCCCTTCCCCCCTTCCCTTTTCCGCCCCGCTCGCGGTGCTGCCGTTAAGAGAGGGCAACGCCCCGGCCCTCACAGCCCGCCATTGACCCCAGCCATCGCCCTTTCTTTCTCAGCGCGCAATACACTCTGCGTGTCCCGCCCGGACACCTAGCATGCATCTAAGCCCTGTTGCCGCCACGCCAAGCGGTTCCCCCCGCCGAGCACTCACCGCGGGGCTGGCAGGCCAAGCCGACAGCACAATTACTCACAGACTCACCGCTGCGCCACAATCCCCCCCCTCATGTCTCGCGCGCCCCGCCCCCAGCCGGATCACTCCGCGCGCACTATTTTCTCGGCCCCGCGCGCCGCCACTCTCCTGCGTGCGCTGGGCGGATGGGGCAGCGCGGGAGATCTGTGCCCCCCGCGCGTGGGTGCGCTGCGTCCAGCGCGCGCGGGGAGCGGCGCCGGGGCGCGAGCAGCGCCCGGAAAACCCGGCGTGGAGCCGCCGCCGGAACGGGACTGCGGCCATGGCGCCTCAGCAAGCCCACCTCGGAGACATGCCCGTGTTTAAAGATTTATCTCAGAGCCTCACGTTTTATTCAGGGCTTTAGACATGAGGACACAACCCCGCTGGGACGGGCAGGTCGTGCCAGACCCTCAGTGCCACCATGGCCGTGGGAGAGGGTACAGGGAGGAGATGGTGCTGGGACACCTGCCGAGGCTGGACCACCTCAGGAAAAGGGGGCTACAGGAGGCTCCTGCCTGGAGTGGAGAGGTGACATGAGGGACAAAAAAGGCCCTGACAGATACAGAGTTCCAAGTCCTGCAGATGGTCTGCCTGAGATACAATGAGTGTTTATATACACACACATAAAGCAGACTGTGCATCTGAGCTATCGTGGAGTTCGTAATTCAGGACTAAGGCCTTGCCACTGGGGTAAAATCAATCATAAACAAATCAGAATAATGCCTATTTCTTATTCTGTTCTTGCAGAGCACATTCTGGCAGATCTCTGCTGCACTCAGTTGGCTCCTGTACCATCCCAGTCAAACTGCACAGCAATTCCAGGCCATGGCTGAGAACAAAACGGGGCTTTGTCTGCAAGATTCAGGAGACGCCATGCGGTCCAATCCGCCTACAAAATCCTTCGTTTGCCAGCACCCAAGGAAAATGGAAGGGACACAGATAACACCCAGGACTGCTCACCAGCAGGAACAGAGCAGAGGCCCAGCAACAGCTTTGTGATTGGTTTGAGGGAAGCCGCCTGTGTCTGGCTGACACATGGAGCTGTTACAGGAGGGGAACGCTCTGGGGAGCTCCTCGGCCTCTGCTGCCTCATGTTTGTACCAACACTCACCACAGCAGCAGTGATAATAATCTCAAACACTCCGGTCATTTAGACGGGGGAAGAAAAAATCCACAGAAGTCTTTTGGTTTCTTCTCGGTGCTCAGTGGCTGACACTGTGTGCACTGGGAGTTGAATAAACATCAAAGATTGGAAAAGCCTTCCAGGTTTAGGTCTTTCCTCAGCTGAATATTAATGTTAAGCTTGTTCTTTTAGTTACAGAGGGAGTACTCAGGACTGGTCTGAAAATAGTAAAAAATGCACATGGAAAGGTATTTCCTGACAAGATGGAGTTTTGTAACAGGAAGAAATAAGATGACACAGTGCTGTTCTTCACCTAATTAGGGTAATCAGCCAAGCACTGAGCATCCTGAGTGAGTTTATACCTGATATCTGAATCAAACACAGGAGGAGCACACATTTAAAGGTTGAGATTGGCAAGGCAGATGTTCGGCCCTCATCCAATAGTCCTTAAACACATCTGTGTGGTTTGCAGGAGGACAGTGTTTCCTGAGCTGGGAGAGGATTTCTGTGAACAAAGCCCTCCCTTGTTTATCCTACCCTGCCTCTCTGAGTACCCATCGTTAGGATTTCAGTGCAGGCTTGATGAATATGTTGATCATGACCTGCTTTACTGACAAATACCAACTTCCTGTGCCAAAAAGTTACTTTGTGCCTGTTAGAACAAACTATTTCTTATATTTACATGCAGGGCATATTCCAGAAGTGCAGCTGCCCAGGGAGATCCAGGGAGTGATTTACAACAGGGATATTCACACTTAGCAGTGCTGTAGCCAAATACTGGCTCAAAATAACAACTGGAAGTAAGATGAGTAAATAAATAGCACAAGGAGCTTTTCAGCCACTGTGGCAGGAAATGTCACTTTGCATTTGTCACCAATCATCTCCCACTGCTGTTGGATTCACTACTGGTAACTGAGCAGTGAGATGAAACAGCTGCCACTGAACTGTGTAGATAAAAGCTGTTTCAGGCTCTACATGGGCTTTGGTCTCTCTGGGCCAAAACTCTCAACTTTGCCACAACTCAGCCCTCCCGGCTCCAATGGGTTTCCTGATGAGCCCAGCCAGCCTGAGGAGATCAAAGCAGAGAGGTTGTTTCCCCAAGAGCTCTTTCCAAGCTGCTCTGGGCGAAGCTGCCCACGCTGCCGAGGGGCTGAGCAGGACGGTGGAGGGGAGTGGGCACTGCAAAGACAGGTCAGAGAAGGGGAGAAGCTCCTGCATTGTCACAGCCAGTGACTGCAGTCACCTGGGGTGTCCTGGTGTTTGTCCCTCCCCCTTGGCTCTGGGAATGTGAAGCAGAGTGAGTTCTGTGTGGCTGCAGGTCTGCACGTCCCCAGCTCTGCCAGGCTGTGGGATGAGGAGGTGTCAGGTGGGGCTGGCCAGTGTCTCCTGCGTTTTGGGGTTTGGAGCTTTGTCCCTCCTTTTGGGCTGCTGTAGGGCCTTGGCGTGGCGACGGAACTCCAGCAGAACGCAAGAGCCACGTGTGTTTGCACAGGCCTGAGGAGAAAAAAGTAACAGAAAAAAAGCTATCTTGTGCCACCAAGGTGTGCCACCGGGGACCCGTTTGAGGAGCAGGGTCATGGTTTGCTGCTTGTTTAACGAGAAATGGCGACTTTAACTGGATAAAAGACATCACGGGGGGGAAGGGGGAAAAAGCCAAACCCAAAAGAGCAGTAACCCCATGGAGATGCCGGGGATTGAACCCGGGACCTCATACATGCAAAGCATGCGCTCTACCGCTGAGCTACATCCCCCTGCCCGCGGCTCCGTTCCTGCCCGCCGCCCAATTCCGTCCTGTCTGCGCTTCCTTGTCCCCGGTGCGGGGAAGAGCGATGCGGGCTCCGGGTCCCCGCCGGGCCGGGGGAGGGCTGTGGGCCTGCAGTGTACGGACCCCTCTGTGGCCTTCATGCAACCCTTAGAAACATGGGAACGCGCTGGTTCGCACACACAAAACTGATTTTTTTTTTTTTTTCCCCGTCCTTCGGAAATTGGAAAAATTCGTGCGGGAAGAAGAAAAATGAATTTTAAGGAAAAACGTGCTCGCAACCTCCCCGTCGGGGAATCGAACCCCGGTCTCCCGCGTGACAGGCGGGGATACTCACCACTATACTAACGAGGACGGCTTATCACTATCTTTCTGCGTG
>NW_021940379.1:4488420-4511760 GCF_001715985.3 Manacus vitellinus
ATCCAGGGGATGTAGCTCAGTGGTAGAGCGCATGCTTTGCATGTATGAGGCCCCGGGTTCAATCCCCGGCATCTCCACTTTTTGTCCCGCCTCGTGAAGCCTGTGGGTTTTTTGCTTTCTCTTGCCCCATTTTCTAAATTAGGAGCCACGATTTCCAAATAAGTTCCATAATGGCGTTTCTTTTTTTCCTTTCCTCCCACAAACAGGGCAGTTTGCAGACTTCTGCTGCAATTCTTGTTAGAGAAAGGCAAGACCCCCAGCACCCTCCTGCCTGGAGTTATCACAAAACACTGCAGAGCTGCACTGTTTGACTTACAAACACAGTGTAAGGGGCTGGATTCCTTCTTGCTCGAGAACAAAAGTTGCTGTTTCATCAGCTTTAGATATTTTTAATGCTTACTTGTGTCCCGGCCTCACCTCTGAAGTGTGTGGGAGCAGTGGGTGAGTGGGAGCAGTGGGAACAATGGACGTGCATCCAACCTCTTCTCCAGTTGGACCAAAATTTCTTGTTGTGAAATGAGCAAGTGGTCAAAGTCTGCCCTGCATCCCAAAACTGGCTGCATTCCCCAAAGTGCTCCAGCCTGTGAAAAGCAGGTGGCTCTCGAGCACCAGGACAAAACAGCCCTGGCCAACCATGTGGCAAAAGCCCCAGGAGATCTGAGTGCCTGCAGCACTATGCCAGGAATGAGAGGAGATTTGAACAAAATTTTTTGGAAGCAAGATTAGTGGATATCCTGGAGAAATGGCAAACTCCTCAAGATGCAGGAAAAGAACAATTAGGACTGCACTGGTTTGGCTGGGCTGGAGTGGATTTCTCCATAGCAGCCCCCTTGCTGCAGTTCTGGAGGGGTGACTGACAGTGCTGACACACACCAGTGTTTGTGTCTGGGTCAGGGTCAACCCACCACCAGGCCCAAGGGTTCTGTCTGTGTTTGGATCTGCTGACACATGTGAGGAAGTGCCTACACAGCTCTGAAATTCTGCTCACTGCAGCATCCCACAAAGAAATAATTTCTCCCATTCAAACCAAGAACTTTACATATTTATTACAGTTCATATGACTAATATAGTCCAAAGAGAAACTTCTGATTAAAAAAAAAAAAATCCATAAAATACAATGGATAAAATTATCCAAACATTAATATTACAAAGTACCAGCCAAACAGCTGGTAGGACTTCTGGGAACATGGAGGACTTCCCAGAAAAAGAGACTAACACCTGGCTCTCTTACAAAAAGGTATCGCTACAGTTGGTGAGTCCATCTGTGTCAGATTTCCAGGGAAACCCTTGGAAGCTCTCAAAACCCCTTGGAGACAAGAAGTCCATCAAGAACAGTCATACTGGTGGCCAGTTCTGGGCGAGGTCATCGTGCATGGCTTCAGGGATCCACTGACGGTAGGCTGAGAGCAAGTCTGGAATGGGAGCAGAGTGGTCAGACAGCTCTGGGAGTCAGGGACTGGGGTGGTTTGGCTGGAAAAACAAGGTCCTGCGGGATCACCCCACAGGAGCAAGAACCAGCCTTTCACCACTGGGATGGTGCTGGAGCTTGGACACTTGCATGCAGATGTAACAGCATCCAGTGGGGGAGAATGATTGTGAAAGTCATCACTGCATCACTTTGCTGCTGCTTCTATAAAGACCTCTTATAATCTGGTACAAATACTGAACAAAAGCCATTTTACCTGGAAAAAAATTTTCTTTGCAAGAACCAAACACAGGGCATTACTGTTTCTCATAAGAAAATATCTGGAGCTTATCAAGTGACATTGTCCACTTTTTAAATTATAATTCAACAGTGCTCGAGGTACTCCACTGATATGACTGATAATTAAGCAAGCAGAACACTTACATTTAGGATTTTTCTTCCATGCAGCCAGTAAAGCATTATGATTATCGCAATTTTCTGCAACCAGAGCCTGCAGGAGGGATTCTGTCCTGGGCTGAAGTCTGAATCAATAAAATGGTGCAATAAAACAATGTTCATTAGCACAGTTTAGGTTGGCTTTCTGAATTCACACTCCATATTTTTAAAAGGCTAAATATAGATGTATAAACACACAACCTCTACATAGAGAGAAAGTTCACTCTAAGTAGATTTCTTTCCAGCCACAACTTTTTGTGGTTAGAAGTAGCAGCAGGTTGCTCTTATGTCTGCTATGCAGCTGCAGAGCACAAGGTAAAGCAAAAAGGTCCCATGCTGAGCTCTGGATTGACTAAAACAGGGAAACACGTGGTCACTGTAGGACCCTCAGATAACACCAGTCCCTTTTAACAAGTCTTCCAAAACCCTTCCATCCATCAACACCCTGAGAATTCATGGAAGACTCAGAGAAAGTTTATTTTGGCAAGCCAGAGGAGCATGAGGGGAGAGAAAGGGAGTGACAGCTGACAGCCTTTTGGAGGGTCACAGGTCTCTAAATGTAATCAAACCCACAGTCTGTTGGAAACATGTTTTTGAAAAGAAAGGCAGAATAATTGGCCAAACTGCAAAGAAAAGCAGCAGTGCACATCCTTAGAGGTGTGAGCAGTACCTGTGAGCAGCAGAGCAGAGCTCAGTGCCCAGAAGGCTGCGTGTCCTCCCACACTGCCCTCACAGTCACCCAGCTCTCCTGAGACACAATTTTTCTTGGTAGGAAAACTAATTTTCCTCGCCCTGCAGTTACAGCCAAGATCACTATCTGCAACACCCTTCCCAGCATTGAATTTTTTTAATTTAAAAAAGAAGTGAGAAGTGTTTGGTGGAGACAACAACCTGAAGTTTGTTTTTAACAACTTACTTGGACCATGTCTTCAGCATTATGAGGGGACTGGACAGCAGGCACTGGCTGTAAGAACCCAGCTTTTTAATGACCTGGAAGATTTTTAAGAACAAGGTAAATTAATTGTTCTGTGGAGACAACCATCCATCACCTAGCACTACTATAAATTTCCATCTCATATTCTCTTTTACCATCTCTTTCCTATCCATATCTCCATACCAGTCTTTTCCTGACTGGCTTGTTAAGACAACTCTTGTGCCTCAGAATGGACAAAGACATGAGCTAAAACTTCTTTTCCTTTGCAAAAATTATACTTCAGTTTGGGGGTTTCTTTCATTCAAATACTGATTTTCATGGGTTTTTTTTTTAATTTTAGAGGTATCTTCCCCAACACACCAACCACAGCAAACTCCTCCCTCCACCAGCAAGTTATAAGCAATGGCACACACACACAAAAAAAATTCTCCTCCAGAAATGGGGCTAAAAACTTTTTGATAACATCAAGGAAGTGATGCACCTGGAACACACTCACCTTTCCTTCAAGCAGGAACCTGGCAAAGTATTTGTAGCGATCAATACCTTCTGGATAATCAACTTCCACGGCAGGGAGCTGCCAGCTAACACGATCTGGAAACAAAGATCACACCAGGTCTTCTTCTAAATGCTTGAAGAGAAGGGCACATTTCCATGGAGGTGCTAAGAGAAGTGGGAAGGACACTGCCACCACCCAGCCTTCACAGGGGGAGCAGCGGGCTCCATAAAATGCCCATTTCAATAGGAAGATGCCAACATTTAAATGCTATGAACCCCATGGAGCTGTTCAAACCACACTGTTAAGCTCTCTGAACAGCCCAAGCTGAGCTTGGCCTTCCTGGTGTGCTGACAGCCCTGTTAAACCAGCATTACAGTGACAACAGGGCAGCTCTCGGACAAAACTACTGAGAGACACTTTCAGACACTTACAAAAGACACTCGGTCTGTGACACCGAACTCGGCCTCTCTGGGGGCAGTACCAGGGAGGAGGGTTTTCCAGAGGCTTCCCAAAGTGGCAGTATGGTGGCAACAAGGCAGGAATCCACTCAGGTTCAACTGCAGACACACCTTAGGAGGGAAAACACACACTGAATGCAGGTTTGCTGCCAAGGGCCACCACTCACCAGCGGCCCCACAAGTACACAATCTCATGTCATGATCTCATCTCCAAGGATTCACTTTGTCTCATTTTTCAAGTCAACTTTTTTATGTTGTAAAAAAGCTGTTCAGAGACCAGCAGAGACCAGCCCTGTCAGCTGGTGCAGAGCAGCTATTTCAGAAGCTGAGCTTTGCTCCAGCCAATTCTACTATACAAAGAAAAAAAACCAGGCCAATTTATCCCCTGATCCAGATCTAGAAAGCATAAGGATCCAAATCCTAGGAGTCACAACCACTCTATAAGGAGAGCATTTAGTCACTACAGCAGTCACTACAGAAACACTCTGCCAAGGAATTTTTGAGTTCCTCACCAGACCTTCAGCACAAGCTGGCCCACAGCAGTCTCACCTTTCATGTACAGCTTTGTAGTCTCGACAATTTCTTGATACACCACAAACTCTGGAAGTTCTTTGAACAGAACTGAGCTTGGGTGGATGAACACTGGGTCCTCCAGGAGAGCAGTCTGTAAGGAAGCACAAAAGATTGAAGCAGAGTAAGATGAGTTACTGGCAATCTAATTTCTTGGTTGCATCTAATTTCAGTCTCAGATGTACATTTATATGGTTTCCCTAAGCGATGGAGGTTTTTAATAGCCCCATCATTTTCTGCTTCACCTTCTCTGGAGACATCAAGAACTTTGCAAGATGGACTAATGAACCTTTTCTTAGCTCTTTTAAAACAATTACTATGTGAGGACTGGGAAATTGCAACACTGCAAACTTAAATTCTAAGGAGAGAACTTACAGGAAAGTCAACATAGGCGGTCCCAGTGCTGCACCCAGCCAGAAGTTTTGCACAGGAGTGTCTTTCTGCTATGCTGAGGAGGAGGAATTCAGCCCAATCCAGCTGTTTACCTTGTACGCATTTTTCCACTTGTCATCCAGAAGCTCTTCTGCCTGAATCCTTCGGGCAACATGATCCCCCAGCCCTGCCAGCACAATCTGCCTCAAGTACGTTGCTTGAGCTTCTGTTGGGGGCTTCATCTTTGGATCTACATAGAGCCCAGCATCTGTGCAGACAGAGTTCACTGCGGGGAGAAAGAGGTGAGATAAGAGTCAATAGGAAAAAAAAAAAAAAAATCAGCCCAGTTGATGTGTCACCCCCCCCAAAAGAGAATAAACGCAGCAATTGCTCTCAAAACCCACTTACCTGCTGTTGTCAGCTGCCCTCTCAAGCGCCTGATTTCCAGCATGGCTTTGTATCGGAGCCCGTTCTCTTCACAGAATTTGCGGGTGCACCCAGCGAACTCACAGGCCCCCACTGCCCCTGGGAGTGAACAGACAGGTGGAGAAAATGGCTTAGCTGATCAGTTTTCCTAACTAAACCAACGGTGGGACAGCTCTGACACAGTTAACAAATGCATTTTGCTGTTCCACCCGGGAGCAGCACTGGCGGGCTGCCCAGAGGAACAGCCTAGAAACTGCACCACTCAACTTGGCCCTACAGCACGAGGATGCCTTTGGTTGTACAAAGCTGAGGGCTCAGGGTGATGGAGGAGAACAGAATGAAGTTAATGGTGAAGGGAAATCAGTACCTAACATCACCATGAGGTCCCCCAGCTTCTGCATTGGCCCCTGCCCAGCCCAGATCTTTTGCATCTGTAAAAACCTCGCTCTCTTCCCCTTCAGCTGGGCTGTCTCTTCCTCACTTACTGCTGGCCTGAAAGAAACACAGAACAGCATCAGTGAGTGTTGTGTGTAAGTGCAGAGGGGCCCCAACGTGAGAGGCATGAGCTGTGAGGGTGATGCCTCCTGTAAGGAGGGTGTCGGGCTCACCCACTGACCTGTCAAACTCTTCGAACAGCTCCCGGACGGTCATGGCAGACACGATGGTGATGGTGTAGGGCAGGCAGTCGTGCTGCCTGCTCAATGCCAGCATCTTGGCATAGCGGGGGGCTACAGGAAAAGTGGCCATTATTCTGCCCAGGGGACTAATGGGGCAGCTCAGCTTTGCTGCCAGCTGCTGCTTCAGCCTGGGGAAGGAAGAGGAAACTCATGTAATGAAGTAACGTCTGATTAGAACAAGTCTGTGTTCCTGGTTTTGGCAGCCCAATTAAATTGATGTGTTTTCCTCAGGTTTTGTTATGTGCTGGTTGGAAAGGCTGCAGGAAAGGCTCCTTTTCCTCATGCAGCTCCCACCTGCCCTGCATGGCACACTCCCAGCACAGTCTTTCCCTGCCCAAACATAACTGGGGCCAGTAAAACAAACAAAGGTGATTCAGAGATTGAAATGATGGCAGTTTCTGTACCAAAGCCCACCCTCGGATGCGAGGGCTGAGATGGAAAGGAAGTGGGAGGACAGCAGTGCCCACAGGCTTGACAGAGGAAGAAATTCATGGGGGACCACAGACATTACCTTCCCGTCACAGGGGGTTCCTTCAAGGCACCCAGGGCTATCAGCAACTCCTCAGCTGCTGCAAGTGTTTCCGTGGGAGGTGGTGTTGGGAATGGGAAGTTGACTACCTACAGACATCATGAGAAAAAGCCCATCAGCACATCACTGACACAGCCCACTGAAAAAAGTCTGAATGCAGTAAGAAGCTTTGGAAGGGAGTGAAATTCTCCCCTCTGGTTACATGTGCCAAAGTAAAACATTTAGGATATTTGCCAGGAGCGAGAGGAAAGGACACATAATGGGAGGAAATGCTTAGAACAAGAACATTAGGAAACAGGAATACCAGAGTCACCCTTCGCTGCCACTGATTGCAGGCACCGCCTAGGGCAGGCTGTTCTAAGGTCTAAATTTATGTATTGTGCTTTCTGAAAGTGCTCCAGTATCTCCAAAACACAAACTCCTCTTTGGACAGGGGGGTTTTATACCTCTAAGAACATAAGAAATCACTTACTACCTGAACAAACATGTTTGATAAGGCCTGTTGGAACTCAGAGCAGCTTCTGCAATTTGCAGAACCAAAATCAAGTCTCAGGATCCTAATTTCTAACACAAGGCACAGACTCAAGCAATGATGACAGAAGACATTTCTCTTTGTTTCTGACTCCTAGGGGCAACCACTTTAATGAGTGCTGTAGTACAAAGCCACTTCCACCTCACCTTTTCTATATTTAATGCCTTCATTTGCAGAATCAAGTCTTCTACCGGTCGCTTTGTTATTTCTGGAGCAGAAAATTTCTCAAAGTCCATGAAGACTGCAGAAGAGTATAACCTAGTGGAACAGAAGTGCTGCTTAGAGTCTTAAAAGAAATCTTAGCTCAAAAGATACGCATGAAAAACTGGCAAGGGATTTTAAAAAAGGCCACTTGTGTGTATTATTTACATAACTATGTCATTATTTATGATGCATATGCCTTATTCACAAGTTAGCTCGGCTTGGAGTTAAATCCATCCAGCCATGGTTAAATCTAATCTGGCCATGGAAATAAGGGTTCTCAGCAAGAGAAAGGCCCTTGAGAAGCCAAACTGTCAAACTGACATCACCAGTTCACGCTTGGCTTTACCTCCCCTTTTGAACCAAGGGCAGGCAAACCAAAACATTCCAAGCAGCAACAGATCCCTGCAAAAGGGGCAGCAGGGCGGGGGAAGCTGGCAAATTCCCACTGCCCCTCCAAAAGGCTTTTTGTTTCTCCCCAGCAGGCAGCTGACCTGTAGCAGTGCCCTGGCTCCGTGCGGCCGGCCCGGCCTGCCCGCTGGTTTGCCGAGGCCTGGGATATCCAAGTGACTCTGAACGACGACACCCCGGTGATTTTGTCGTAGAAACGTTTCTTGACCTTCCCACAGTCCACCACGTATTTGATGCCCGGGATGGTAAGTGATGTTTCAGCCACGTTGGTGGCCACAACACACAGTCTGGTGCCAGGAGGAGGAGCCCTGAATACCTACGAGACAGATGGGCCTGTGAGGTGCAGCGCCAGCAGCGGAAAAGGGACGGGCAGTCGGCTTGGATGGGCTGCAGAGGGATGACGGTGCATATGGCACTGCAGGGGAAATCCAAGAGTCAGAGCTGAGACTTAACTCTTTGTCTCCAGCTCTAGAGCTCTCTGTCCAGCTCTGTGAATCTTCAGAAACACCCACAGAGGCTCCAGGCAGGGCACACACCATGTTGTGTTCAGACACGCTGTTGTCACTGCCGAAGCCAAGAAGGAACACAAGGATCCGTACAAACTGCCACTTGGCAGCAGGATCCCAACGTGCCTGGGGCCAGGGCTGATTCTGACATGCTGCAGGATTGTCACTTACCATCACTCCCAACCTACTGAACTGGCATATTAGGGAGACCCCAGCCCAAGCAAGGCCTGCCCCAATCCCATCCCAACCTGCCCATTGGGCCACTCAAGTCTGCTCATTGACAGATAGTCCAAGATGGGAATTTCAACTCACTTGTGGCTTTAGACAACGATCACACATATCTATAAGGATCATTTATTCACTGTGGCAATAAATCCTTTACCTTTGCCTGTTTCTCTGGTGCCAGCAAGGAATAGAGTGGGAGCACATACAGGGGGAGGGATGAATCAGATTTCTCATCTGTGAAGAAACAAACCCACATTTCAGTACACAGTACGTCAACTTCCAGGCTTAGTCCCAACATCATCTCCACAAACACCACTTCATCAAAACCAGGAAAGTAATAGGTATAAAGCTGAAACTGGAAAACCTTAACAGCTTTTTTCACAGGTCTGCCGTGGTGTCACATCAGTTCAGCAAAGGACAACCAACTAATGTCACCCATTTCACAGGTAACAGGAGATAAGGGGTTTTTCTTTCATATGGGCCAGACCTTCTTCTGAGTCTCCATCTCCTAAATCCAGGTCAATATCAGACCCTGCAGCATCATCATCAGTGTCAGCATCTCTGTCTTCATCTCCTTCATCCACTGGTACCACAGAGTAATTGTTCAGATCAATTTTGGGGAGCGTCTGAGAAAGACAAGAAAGACACCACAGAGCATGAGGAGGGGGGACAAACAGCACTTTGCATTGCTTTGAAAGCAAAGCTGAGCACTTACTCCAAACATCTGCTGACCTGAAGGTGACAGAAGGATTGCAAGATTTCATTGTTATTTTAAGATTCAGCATTTGGTAACTGTTACAGTTGGGGCGGGGGGAAACCCAAGCATTTTAAACAGTATTTTGTGCCAAGCCAAGCCTCTTCACTTAGAAGATGGTGGGAAAGGGTAAAATTTCTTTATTCAAGCCCCTTCAGCTACCAGGATACAATGTCAGTGGACAGTATATCTATAGCACCAAGATCTCCCACTAACAAAGTGCATTCAGGATGGGGGCAGAAGCCAAACACTATCCTTGCTAAGAGATGCATCAGTCCCAATTTTGGGTAACAAACAGTGAGATAAGGAGCAGCCCTGGAGCCAGCAGGTCTGGAACTCCCTCCATTAAAGTTTTAGTGGTCAGTACTCAACCTGAATCCATCTCCTGCCCATAATATCCACAGTGTTAGTTCTCTGCTGCTCCTGATGCAGCATCAGCAGAGTGGGCAGTACTGTTGGAACTCCTGAGGAGACATGTAGGCTACTGTTTGCAGGGAGGGACCTGCTCCTCCCTCTCTCTTGGAGGAATTCTACCCATCACACATTACCATAACTTTCCTCCGCTTCCTCGATTTCTTAAATTTTCTCATTTCTTCCACTGAGTCTTCTTTGTCATCCTCTCCCCCTACAAAAAGAGACAGTGGAACAACTGCTAGCTGAGCATGCTTCTCTCTTGGAAAAGGTAGTGGGAGGAGTCTGGTCCCACTCCCACCTTTTTGGGATTGCAAAGTGTCACAGTGTGAAAGAAGCAAATAGTCACACTGAAGGCAGAGGGGACAGGGATAACACACAATTTTAAGGTTATAATTCCATTTGGGAACTATACAGAGGATCAGCAGCAGCACACACAGCAATTGTATGTCTGGAGGTTTAGGAGGCAACTAGCTCAGCTGTGTAAGAATTTTTTTGGAAATTCCAGTATCTGAAAATAACAGTCATCAACAAGCAGCAGCATTTCCACTTTAATTCCCAACAGAGTAAGTGAAGAAATGCAATGGAAGAGATCAATACACAGAAACCTTTTCCCAGGCTCAAACCAGCATAAATTTAACAATCAGTCATGAAAATCATCCACAATGAACCATTTCCCCAATCCTTGTTTTTTGTGTTTTTAAAATAAAAGCTTATCTTTTTAGGTGCAAAGCAAACTCACTTGTCAGTGGGATAAATTCAAATTTTAACAGTTTCTATAGCATTACCTGCAGCGTTGTTTTTTTGGTATGGGAAGGCTTTCCTTAGCCTTCTACAGAGAGAGTGAACTTCTGCCTGGCCTGTTAAAAATACCAAAATCCCACCTGCAAGAGAAGAAAACACTAAACCTCAGCACAGGCATTTCATCTTGGAAAGCTTCAGATCTTGTTTTTGATAAAAGACAGGTCAAATATACTGTGAAATAACAAGAAGGGACAGGGTGTTTGACCACATCTGTCTCCTACCACTCTCTCAAGAAGGTAATATAACTATGATTTAGTTGAAGGGTTGCTTTCACAAGAAAAAGTAAAGTAAATAAAACCACACAGGACTTCATTGAAGTCCCACGTTCAGCTTACGAAAAACCTCACCCCAAAACAAAACAAAATACCCCAAATACCTCCCCTTCCCCCCTCAAAAAAAACCCCAAAAAATTATAGACATGTGAAGTACAAAGAATTTGAGAGGTTCTCAGCAGTGACCTTACCTGAGGGCAACATTCGATGGATTTTACAGACCTTTCTGAAGCACTCTCCACTGTAATCATCCAGGGGGGTTTTCTTGTTAAAATGAACAGTTACAGGGAACTGCCTTGCATCTACCTGGAGAGGAAACACAAAGAAAGGGTTTGGTTGCTGTCATAGCTCCAGTACAATCACTGCAGTGTTCATGGGACAACTAGGAAAGCTCATGCTCTATTTCTGTTCAGCTCTTGGGTTTGGTAGCTACAGAACACCAGACCCACAGAAATTATCAGTGCTGTCTGCCCTGAACACCATAAAACCAAACAGGAAACCAAAGCTTTTCTCCCTTTTAGACCATCAACTCAGATTGAGGCTTTCTAGTTCTCCTGAACTTACAGGTTTTTAAGATAATAAGATTCTGCCAGGGCGGTTTTCTGATAAAAGTGGAAAGAAAAACACCCAATCCCAAAAGAAACAATAGCCTAAACAAAATAACTATTTTTAAATTGGTATCTGAAAGATTTCAGCACCAACTGGAAAGATAAAGAGTGCCCCTATTTTGTAACTGGTTTTATAAAGGTTGTACTTGAGCCAGTACATCTGAGGCAGATCTCAGGGAGAAATACAATACCTGAATGACGGGAGGTTTAACAGAAAACAGCCTGTTGTTGTCAGTGAAATCCTCCACACGAAGGGTGGCCGACATGATGATCAGCTTCAGGGGCAGCCCTTTCTGCAGGGACACAAATCTGTCACTCTGTGCCCCAGATATCTCCTCCCAAGCTCTGCTGTTGGCAGCTTATGCCAGTTCAACAATAAGCATCTTGCTCTCTACCAGGCTGCTGGTATTCAATTATCTAAGTCTCAAACTGGATGTTGCCTGAAAAGTCATCTGTTGTTACTGATATGTACTATTTTCCCCCTTTTTGTAGGCTCTGTGCTTCTTCGATCATAAAGACAAGCACATTATGTGTTATTTCATCGTTTCTGACAGATTTCCATGAACTTCCACACCACAGAGAGTCTCTCCTCACACAGAGCCTCCTCATGGCTAACATCCCCCTCCCCACACCTGTGTCTAATACAGGAACACTGCTCCTCTCACCTTCTGACGAAGGGGCACGATGCGAGACAAGAGGCCTATCAAGATATCTGTGTACATACTCCTCTCGTGGGCTTCGTCAATGATAATGACTTTGTACTTGGAAAGAAGAAAGTCCTGGGAAGAGAAATCAATTTCACCACAGGAAGCCTCAACCAAGGACGTCTTTCAGTCAGAACACCCTACGGCTGCACAAACACTGACTCCCCATCCTCACAGCTGCATCTCTCACACATCTGAGCACAGTTTCATGTGTTCACCATACATGAAACAGCCTAGTTCTCAAGAGTCTCTTCCTCACTCTCATTTTACACAGCAAGATAACCTAATGTTTAGGGACTTAGGCAGGAATATCAAGGGTTGAGATGAAATACACCTCTGGTGCTGAAAGGGATTTTGCTTCGAAAGTTTGGTGGCACATCCATGCAAAGCAACTGGCCTCTCTTCCAGCTACACAAAACAATTCCCTTTTTATAACACTGAGGACAGCAACTTACCTTCTGAATCTCTTTCAGCAGCACACCATCTGTCATGAACTTGATCTGTGTTTCATCTGTAACATTCCCCTCGTATCGGATTTGATATGAAACCACTCTGCGAGGAAACACCCAGGGCACCCACAGGAAAAAGCACGGGGAGAAACAGAAAGTCCGTGACATACCCAGAACACCCCAGTGTCACCTCTCAGCGAGGTCTCAGCTGTTTTTCTGCTCACCTGTGTGACAGGTTCATTTCCTTAGCGACTCGCTGGGACATGGACACTGCAGCCACGCGCCGAGGCTCCGTGATCCCGATGGTCCCGTTGGAACTAACGGGGCGAAGGAAAGGAAAGGACGGGTTGTTTTTATTAAACTAGGAAAAGAACCTAGAAAGATGACAACAGGATTTCTGCACAGTGGCTCTAGATTAAGCAGCATCACTCACACGGTATCATTTAGATACAGTTAGAAGGAAAAGACAGAAAGGAAGTTTTGCGTTTCCCAAATGCATTACATGTGTACTGATCTGAAGATGCATTAGCACAGGAATTTTCCACCTGCAATTCCAGCTAACTGAACTCCAGGCCCCTTGGGCATTCCTCTGGCATTGGGGTCCATTTCAGAAGAACTCAGGCTGGGGCAGCAGCACAGAAGCTGATGCAGCTCACAGGAAGCACCTTTTGAGGTGCCTGAGCTCAAAAATGTTACTGAGTGCCAGATGAACTGCAGCTATTTTCAAAGCTATTCTTAAGAAACACACACATTTCCTTGCAGAGGTAAAACCAAACCTGTGAAACTAGAGGATACATCCCTTCTGCAGGAAACAGGCCAGGGGCTTTCAAGAGAATTTTTACCTTAGAGGTTTGAAAAGATTACTTGTGCAGAGAGACTTCTGCAGGTCAGTCTTATTCCCATCGGATTTCCTAAAAGCCCACTCAATATGGCCATTACCACTGCACAGGGAAGACCAGATTCAGTTCAGCCATACCAGAAGTGACTGAGCTCTGCTTGAGTTTTCCTAATTCCATCTGCTGGATACAAAAGCAGATTCCTACCTGGCATAACCAGCTTCATAGAGAAACTGAGGCACTTGTGTGGTTTTACCGCTTCCCGTCTCTCCACATATGATCACAATGGGATTCTCATTAATGGCTTCCATGATGACTTGCTCTTCAGCAAGGATTGGAAGTTTTAGTCTTGCTTCCTAAACAATATAAAACACATATTTTAGTTGCATTGTGTCTCACTGCTTTTTTGTTTTCCTCAGGATTGAAAACTGTTACCTTCCTCAGACCATAAGCCCACAAAAAAGAATTCTGCAAACCTTGTGGCTCGAAAAGCTCTAAACCAGCTAATATAACACCAGCATGTCTGAGAATCAGTCATCAAAACAGCTTCCCAAAAAGCAGCTGGCAAGCCTTGCACTTTTAATTTGTGAAACTTCAGAGTCATTTGAGTTTCTTAACATGGCACTTCAAGGGAAAACTCATTTCACAACTGTCCAAACTGTTCAGACACATGCAGAGCTTTTCCCATTTCTACAGGATGTCCTGCCTACAACAAATGGGATAAAACCATCCAGCACAAGATACAGCACAATGGAGAGCTAAAAGAGACTTCACAAGATTTTCCAGTGAAGGACAATAAAGGACTGCTAATAGATTTTATATATAATACCAGAGACAAACTCTTATATCCTAAAACAAACTGAGTCTTCCTACTGCTAGACCAGACAGGCTTAAAGCTCAGATCTGTACCTGAACAACTTGCCTGAACAAGGGCACTCTGCTGCTGGGCCAGATTAGCAAGAGATGCAAGACAATGCTACAGTGTCTGCAGGGGCCCAATCCAATGGAAAATACCACCATTCCCAACACCTTTGGCGAGCACTGTACTGTTCACAGAGCCTCACCTGAATCTCAGGAGACCTGTCCACTGGGATGAACACTGCAGGCTTGCAGGATGGTTTGTTGGAGGCTCTCTGGGAAGCTGGAGCACTGGGACCAGTTGGAGGCTGTTCAGCTACTGCCTTCCTTGCTCCTTCCTCTGGTTTTTCAGCAGAACTCACAGCACTGGCTGAACACTTCTCAGTTTCTTGTTTCTGCTCTTCCTCCTCCTCCTCAGAGCTACTGGGCTCTTCCTCAGGCTCCAATTCTGAACCTGAGCTGTGCCTTCTCTTGTTGGCACCACTGATGCTCCTGATCTTTTCAGGTACGTCAGTCCTTGGCTCCTGTACTACCCTAGAACAAAACATGAACATGTGAACTAGGTTTTGGTCAATATTCTCCAGCATCTCAAGCCAGACATGATTTCCACACGAACCAGGATCTCCATTCCTGGAGGTTTCCACAACTCTGCCAGGTAAAGCCTCAGCTGACCTGATTGCTGTATTTGTATCTAAGCAGGTTCTATCCTGGTATTTATTCATTTCTTCAGATGGCACCTTTGAAGTCTCATTATTTCAACTTCTGCCAAAATACAGCTCTTGATAAATCTAGCAACTATGGACCACATCAGCAGATGTTTTCCAATACAAGAAAAAAATGCTTAAGTAAATGTTTAAGTTAAATGTTTATCCACCAATTTTGTAGTTTAGCACAATTTGCAGGACTCTGCAGATGTAACTCTCACCCACCTTGTCCCCTATGAAAGGAAAGACCAAGTTCTTTTAACTAACATCCTTTCAAACAAGAAAATATTATCCAGAAAAAACATTATCAGATAAAACCCAGAAAATTATTTCACTCCATCCATTCCATGTTTGCAGCAAGAAGAAAAAAAAAATAAATCAAGGAAAAGCAGCTCAAAATGTTGCTGTTCAACCACAATGGTCCTTCCCAAAAAAACCCCTTACCTTTTAGCCTGATACATGCGCTCCCCAATACCCAGTTTGGAAGTCGTGTACAGGAGTTTCATTTCTGCCTCAGAAGCCTGGACCTCGTTCAGCTTGCTCAGCCACTCAGCTCGCTTTTTGAGGAAAAACAAAAAAAATCAGTGCTTACTGTCACCAGGAAATAATTTCATTTCAAGAGTTGCACTTGAGCACTACAGGGTGTGCTCTGTGCTCTGGCAAATCCTGCTGTGAAGTTGTAAAGACTTCCTGCTGCTGCATGGTCAGACCTCCCCGATGAAGATTTCAGCTCTACACCAGAGCAAAAATAGAAATGGGGACTGCAGTGAGCAGCTCAGCTGCACCCTTCGAACACAGGGGAGAAAATGGATTTGAACTAACGTGCTGGAATGAGGGCTGGAGCAATGGGAGCCTCCCTTCAACTCTTCCATGTGGGACTAGCAGGGGGTCAGGCAGCCACAGTTTTAAAGTACCTCCAGAACCAGAGTTCCTTTGTCAAAGCATCATTCAGACACTAAAAAGAACAGGAATTTTGCCTGGAAAGGTTTTGTAAAGAAAGAATGCTCTATTTCCATACAGAAAGCTAGAAATAAGTACTTCAGGAGCACCAGCAGAAGCAGAATTAGGGGTGCATCAAACTTTTCATTCTGCAGCAGGACAAAGCTGCTCATACAACCCACTTCATAGAACGCTTTTAAAATGTAATCATGTCATTGACTCTGCCAGCCACTTGTCTACTTCCCAACACTTGTCTACTCGGTCAGGAATGGGAACCTGAGCCAGAAATGGTGTGTTCCTGCAGCACCTGACTCACTGGGAGGGAGGGCAATGCTCTTCACCACTGGAGCTGCACTCACAAGCCCATGAGTGGTGCATCTTCAACACAATGCCCAGCAAAGGGGTGGCTGGTGCTGTTGTAACATAAACTTCAGCACCTGCATGTCTGTGAGTTCTGCTCATCATCATCTCATTTTCCACACACCAATATTAAATTATCACTTTAAGAGAAGCGACGAGCCTGGAGTTGCCAGCAAAGCAACAACATACCTCTTTTTTCTTCTCCTTCTGCTCCAAGACTTTCTGCAGGTTTTTCTTCTGTTTCTTGCTCAGGGGTTTCTTCTGCTTTTGCACAACACAGGCAGATTTTTTCTTCTTTGCTTTTTTTGCTGGCAGGACCAGGGCATTGCTTTCATCAATTCCCTTCAGTGTTGCTCCATCTGAAATCAAGTCTTTGATTATTCACCAGCGCCAGGTGGACTATTTTCAGCACACTGCTTAACAGCCTTATCACACACCAGGACAGATTTTGGAGTTTCAAACAAACACAACCCTCATGTCCAGCCAAAAAAAATCCTGCAACATCAGCAGAGGCAGAAGACCACAAAACTGTAGATTAAATAACCCTGAGCTTACTATAGCCCTAAGGGAAATTTTCCATGACTTATGTAACAACACTGCAATTTTTGTCTTTTTACTCAAATCCCCAGGATCAGGGGGCAGCACATGGCACAGTGTGCCTTGGGGTGACCCTGCAGTCTCCTGCCTTGCCCAGGCACCAGTGAATTTTAATGCTAAAAATCTGCATTACTAAATTCTGAAAAATAAAAATAGTATAATAAACGTGGGGTTTTTTTAAAGAAAACATTTGAGAATGCAAATGTTAAACATAAAAACACTTTAAATAATTGCTTTAATAAATAATGGAACCACTGGTTGTCCCGAGTTGGAAGGGACCCCGCAAGGATCATCGAGTCCAACTCCTGAATTCCCTGAACGCAGTAATGCTCCAGCAGAGCTGTTAATGCAAAGCCTGCAAGTCACAGAATCACTGAGGCTGGAAAAGACGTCTGGGATCATCGAGTCCGACCTGTGGCCGAACATCACCCTGTCAGCTGGACCATGGCACCAAATGCCACATCCAGTCTTTCCTAAACCACCTCCGGGGATGGCGACTCCAACATCTCCCTGGGCAGCGCGTTCCAGGGAGGTCCTTTAAAATAACATTAATGCTTCCAACAAAAGCATAATAAAAATACAGCAAAGGCACGACAGTAACTCCAATCTTAGCAACTCTGCGGCCCCTTCAGCCCGAGTTCTCAGCAACGAATACAACGCCCGGGAGGAGCCGGGCCGGTCCCCGCCGCACCTCCCAGCTCCAGCGGCAGGCTCCAGCGGCTCGGCGGCGGCGGCGGCGCGGCGCCCTGCGGCAGTCGGCTCAGTTTGTTGCCGAGCGGCGCACGGCCCAGGCGGCGAAGGCGACGCAACAACTGGTCACCACACACGACCGGACCCCAGCGCCTACCCCACGTGCCGGCTCCTGCGGCGCCACTTATCCGGGGGGCGCGGGGGGTCTCGCGAGAAAATGCGAGGCGGGGCCGGGCGCGCGCAAGGCGCGGAAGCTGCCCCGCGGAGAGGCCCCGCCCTCCCCGGCGCTCAAGGCCCCAAAACATCCGCGCTCGGGACCCCCAAACACCCCATCCCACCCCATCCCACCCCATCCCATCCCGGGATCTCCCACCCCGCGCAGCCTCACCAGGGACTCGCTGCTCAGTGGAAAGTCTCAGTAAACATTTATTCGAAGCTTTGCCACACAATACCATTAAGTTGATTTGTGAGATTTTTGTTCTAACAAATACTGAACTACGGAGTACACGGGTTTGGCTGGTCCGATAATAAATAAATAAAGGCATGTTAAAGCTCGGTAAAAAATGAGTCTGGTACATTTGTAGCTACTTAACAGTATTATCAGCAGAATCTCGTATGTGTCTAGGATTGTATGTCAGAAGTGAACACAGAGCATCTCTTCAGACCAAATCGTTTTCACATGAACAGTTGTACAAACTTAAACACTGTGAAAGCTGATGTACAAAACGGTGTGAAATCACTACCATCAGTGCTAACAATGAGTGCTACCACAGCAAATATAACTTCTCATCAAAAGGAAAAGGTCGGTTTTTACATGTGCTGTCATCACAGGTCGATGGAATTATCCAAAAAGTTTAAAATACATGCGGATACAATAAAACCTTTTATTTTCCAACCCAGACAAAGAGAACTCATGGTCACTTATGCCATTAGCTGCCAAATACGAATCAGTACATGAGGCAAATCACACTTAAAACACCTCTACACCACCGAAGCTAAGGTTGATACTGGTCTATTTTCCACACTGACGATGCAACGAGTCTTGGAAAAGCAAATCACAATGTGAAGGACGGGCTATAAATACAGCACTGAACTACACCAGGTTTGTACACAGCACTCTGACACCCAAAACCACTGTGAAAGCGCCACATTCCATACAACACATCGGTTATCTACAGCCGGAGGTGCTGCTGCAGACGTCAGCTCTGCAAAGATGGGAGCGCGTGGAAAAACACTACAGGAGTTTCAAATATTAGGTCCTAAAGCACGCAGGTTTAAACACTCCAGACCCAACGGGATCTCCCATCCTGGACAGCCTGGAGCCCCTCCTCAGCCGGTTACACGGGGTGATGTTCTTTGCAGGGGAAGGTCCGTGAGCAGGATCCATTCCGGAGGAGCAGCCAGATGGGATATCCCCACACCCAGCTGGTCCCAGGTCACCTGTGCCCCCTCAGCAGCAGGTCAGGAGGGCCATGGCTGTGGCAGGAGTGCACAGACATCGCTCCCCTCTCTCTGTTTTGCTGGATCCCAGTGAAAGGAGGGAGCTGCGAGGTTTGTTCCAGTCCCATCTCTGCCCCCAGCCCAAGCGAATCCATCAACTCCCAGTCTTGGTTTGTCCGTGGGTGACAAGGCAAGACCTGCCTGTCTCTGGGACGCTCCTACCAATGGCAATACAAAAGCAGTGCAACCACTGGCACGGGTTCTAAAAAACAGCAAAAACCTCCATGGATAAACTAGATGGCCCGGTATGGAAAATACTTGTAAAAGGTTATTTACAAAAGTTGAAAGAGATTAAATACAATACCACATTCATGTCCCAAAAGCGCTTTCACTACAGTGCATGTTTAAAAATACAGAGCATTTTTAAAGTATATATATATATATATATTGAAGATTAGATTGTGCTTTAAAAAATCATTACTTCTGAATTTGACTAATGTGAAAACTGAGTGCTGGGAAAAATACTGATTAAAAATACCCAATTTTATATATACCACTTTTGACATAACATTTTGCTATACATGGGATGCAAGTAAATATAAAAATACTTTTTTTCAAGCAGCAGGGTGATCAAAATCAAGAATATTAATATAGGAGGGCTGATTTTACAAAACTAAGATAAATGATTAGAGCAAGACAGGGAGAAACTATAATCCAAATTAACTTTTATATAGTATTTTTAAAGAAATCTTTATAATAGACAACTCTTAATATATAAATGATTCAGTATTTTTAACTTCAACGTTAAATATGGATTACATAAAATACAATCTATGCAAACTGACTCATGCACATAGTCCTAAGAAGGCGATGGAGCCGCTGACACGAGCGAGGTTTGCAGACTTTGGTCCTCAGGCCTTAAATTTAACAAAACACATCAAGACCTGACAAGCTGTGCTAGTCAATTCCTAATTTCCAGGTTGGTGTTTTAGCCTAGTCTTCTGTGCACAACAGTAGGCAAAACTGAGTTTACAGGGAAGACTCTTGTAATACTATGGAAAATGAGCTGGAAAAAGGAATACATTGTATTTTATATTTTCAGCTTTACTTGTTGCCATAGTCCTTATCTTAAGTTGCGAAAACCAGTTATTTTACAACTCTAAATGTTGTATTTCTCAATAAATGGTGTGCAGGGGGATTTACAGGTGACATAAAAAACTAAAATGGATTCCAACCGTGCCAAGTGCATATGAACTTCAACTGTGTTGAACTCAAGTGATCACCGTTCGGAGTAAAGGCCATTAACATGGATTTTAAAAATAACCCCTCATGTAAATGTCACATACAGACCCAAAGAGATTAGGCAAGTAACACACATTCTAAGAAGAACATTAAACTTCAGCATAAAGAGAAAAATAAATTTGCCCAACAGTTACATTCAGTTAAGCATCACATCCAGCAAAAGTTCTGCCCAACGGAACAAGAGGACAAAGGCCAAGCCGTGCTCAGCTGCCCTGGCCTGTCCTACTGGCACTCACAGGCATGGAGAGGAGAACCTCCTCATACTTGTTCCCTTGCTTTGTAGCCAGGCCCTATCACAGACCAATTTTTTGTTGCGTTTTTTTAATGTAATTTTATGTTTAGACCCTATGGAACACAGTGCTTCAGCTGTGGTCCCTTCCACCTCTCATGGTATCAGTGCTCATCACTACGGGTCAGTGCTTCCCCTCCCTCCCCACATCTCTATCACTGAATGCTGTTGTTCCCAGGTCAAACCACGTTCCTGACTTCCTTCCCTGAGGTTACCTTTGTTTCACTGCATTTCAGCAAACCGTTCACAAAGCCAGTGATACTCTACCAAGTCAGTCAGTTCTAAGTTACAAATATAGAAATCCTGCAAAATAAAATTGCTTCAAAGCTCCACCGCTTTGAAACAGAACCGTTTCCTACACCCTCCTCATAAGGTGACTCACTTTCCCCAAAACCTAATGAGGACACAGACTTCAAGCAAAAAGCTCCTATAAAACTATTACAATTTTAGAAAAAAATCCAGATCTTCCTGAAGATAATTTATTGCCGCTTATTGGTCCTGAGAAAGCTTTAAGCAACAATACATTTGCACGTGTTTTCACTGCTGCCTTTTCTGAGAAAGTACGTGGGTCCTGAGATTAAAAATCATGTTTTAGTCTATGCATTTATGCTTGGAAAATGCTTCACTGTGCAGATCAAATATGAATTACAATTTGTCACGCTACGTCTTTTCCCTCTGTGCCAATTCATTAAACCAGATTTCCTTTCAGACAGCAAATTAAAGGTCTTGAGATGAAATGCAATGAAAAAATGCCACGTGTGTTTCTCAATTCCTCCCATTGGACTGGCATTTAAGGACTTCAAATCTTCCTTCTCCCTCATTCCCCACCTCCTATTAAAAGCTATGGTGTGAATTTTTTGGCCTGGATACCAGAAAATTCCTCATCTGATACTCTATGAAAGGCAACTTCAAGGCAATGAAATAAGCCAACAAAAACACAAAAACATTCACAACTTTGAAAAAAATAAAAATGTGGACCCACAGCAGATACTTCTCAATGGAAGTGCTTGGTAGCTCGAGTTTTTTGTTGTTTTTTTTTTTTAACTTTTAAAGTGTCAAATTTGCATATGTTTAGCTCAATTTCAATATTTGAAAGACTACTCAATTTGCTTTTATAAAAACTTTACAAAAGATGTTTTTAAGTGCTTGTAAAAGTAAGCGTTTATCTACTGAGAAAATTCTAGTACTGGATAAAACTCTGAATATACAGCTGAATTTTGTAAATGTTTTTCTTTCTCCTACAAGTTTAATGGCTGAGTGTATAATCTAGATAAATTAGTCTCACACATGATGAAAAGTTATAACTTTGCACACTTTTTACCATGTGACGTTTTTGTTGCTTTGTAACTTTGAATGAGACAGTGCTTAGGAATTTTCTGGAGCTGGTGTACAGTGGTCTGCAGGGGCTGGTTCATTGCTCGCTGCCCCTGTCCAGGTTCTCAATCACCCTGGAAAGGCGGATGCTCAGCAGTCTGATCTGACTCTCCAGGTGGTCCATCTTCTCCTCCAGGCTGCTGTTGTTGTTTCTTCTCCAGTAAAATCCAACCGGCCCCGTCATGAAGTAAACGGCGACGACGAAGCAGAGCGGCAGGACGGCGTGTTCCGGATCGCCCTCGTACTTCTGGAGGATGTACACGCACGACAGGGTGAACAGGGCAACCCTCGCAATCCAGAAAAACCGACCAAACAGCATGTGCAGGAGATAGAAGAAGAATCCAAGGAAGAGAGATAGAAACCAATAGGCAAGTAAAATGGCACCGATCAGCAGGAGGGCACGGGTCGGGTTGTTGGCAATTGCTGCTGGGCTGAAATAATGAGTCAGGTTGGAGGCTGAAAAACAAAGGAAAATGTACAGAATGTTAATGAGGGCAGGCTGCAGTGGTACAGGGAGAAACACGAGCACAGCTCCAGAAGGTCAGTCCCCCACAGCAGCGGGGTCATGGCTGTGTTTTCTAAAGTCAGGGGTAAAACTGGTTTATCCATTTCTGGATGGACCTTCTTCAAATTACTGGCTGACAAGTTCATACTGGGGCTACAGATCCTGCTTTGTAAAAGTTATATTCTAATGGCTCTCAACTGTGTCTTTCCTTCCTCTAGTCCTCCTTGATTTCCCTGCACCATTCCTGGCTGCATGAATCCATCTAATGATGATACCAAGAAATCAACCGTGACTTGTAAGTCATTTTACAGACATCCTACAGATACATATAGAGGAATGGAATGGTTGAGTTCAGTCTTCTTGTTCAAAGGTACTCATAGCAAAATCAAAGCCACATAAGCAGATAGAGACACTGCTGATGGATGTTTAATGCAGCATGATAAAATGATTTTCCCATTTGCTTGTAAACACTGACACAAGCTGAGACAGTTCAAGGGTAAACAGGCATCACACTTACCATCAATTCCAAGAACATCTAACAAATCAGTCCATATTCTCCAGAATGTGTCCATTAATACATCCACCCCATTCACAAACCTCTCTGTCAACCTTGAGAAAAACTGAGAAATAAAATTGAAAATTAAAAAAATACTCAATTCCTAGAAACATACTTTGAGACTTACTAGTCACAAGTAGAATTATAATCCATTAAGCAAGAATTGCAGGTTATTTTGTAGTCCCCAAGGGAAAAAAAGTAATTTTGTAGTTTTTTTTAACTCTGTGAATCTTAAATTTGCATATTACAATTATCCTTAGTGTAGGTATTTGGGCATGTAAATGTATATGTTGGCAGCACTTAAAACTGCACTTTATGGGCTTTACTATTGTTCTGAAGTTTAGAGATAACACAATCACTAGCAATTGGTAAATCAAACCAGGGAATTAGTTTTATCGAGGAACTGCGAGATGTCCCCAGCACCACGCACAAACGTCTCAAGTGTACTCGTAAGTCAATTTAACAGTATTTATTACTTCTTCCTACTGCCTGAGGGAAGGAGGAACAGAGAATCAGGTCCTGCACGCCTGATTTCCTGCAAGTTCCTACGGCCCTACAAGCGCAGGATGCTCTGCTGATGCAGAGAGACCGGATTTCAGCTGAAGGGCTCCCCACCGACAGCGGGCTGCCCTGGCCGTCTCCCCCACCTAAAACAACCTTGATTTAGAGATTTCCCTGACAATTTTTCCC
>NW_021940379.1:4512405-4515563 GCF_001715985.3 Manacus vitellinus
GTGGCCAGCGCGTGGAGGTGATCCTACCCCTCTGCTCGGCCCTGCTGAGGCACGTCTGGAGGGCTGTGCCCAGCGCTTGGGCTCCTCTGTACGAGGAAGATAATGAGCTGCTGCAGAGAATCATAGAATCATAGAATCACAGAATCATAGAATCATAGAATCAGCTGGGTTGGAAGGGACCTCCGACATCATCAAGTCCAACCCTTGATCCAACCCCGCTGTGGTTCCCAGACCATGGCACTAAGTGCCACATCCAGCCTCATCTTAAAAACCTCCAGGGACAGAGAATCCACTACTTCCCTGGGTAGCCCATTCCAATGTCTGATTACCCTCTCTGTTAAGAAATTCTTTCTAATATCTAACCTAAACCTCCCCTGGAACAGCTTAAGACCATGCCCTCTTGTCTTGCTGATGGTTGCCTGGGAAAAGAGACCAAACCCCACCTGGCTGCAACCTCCTTTCAGGGAGTTGCAGAGTGAGGAGGTCTCCCCTGAGCCTCCTCTTCTCCAGGCTGAACAGCCCCAGCTCCCTCAGCCTCTCCTCACAGGATTTGTGCTTGAGTCCCTTCACCAGCCTTGTTGCTCTCCTCTGGACCTGCTCCAGGACCTCAATATCCTTCCTGAACTGAGGGGCCCATTGTATTTTATCTCAAAATCAGGAATAACACTATTTTTCCCTTATAATAATTCAGGTTGAAATCTCCCTGTGCAGCCCCCCCACCCCAAAAGGTCTATTCAAGTCTCTTGCTTGTCCAGCCTGCCCTGGGATTTAACTTCTCCCAGCCCATTACCAGTTCCCAGATTTAACCTCTTCCACCATCCCATCTGTCACAGTATTTATCCAGTTCCAGGTGAAATTTCACATGTAATAATCCACATGGCAATTTTTTTTCCCTACTGTAAATCAAGGCTTACAGTGTCTCAATTTAGGGTCATTGCTCTTACTGACAGAGCCCTGGATGCTGTCAGGCTTCTTTGCCACAGGGCCCATTGCTGTCTTGTGATCAACTTTCTTGGCTCCTCGATCCTCTCCCATGGAGCTTTTAAATTACTCAGCTGTTGGGGCTCTGGAGACTTGTCACAGTCTTTACAGAATACAGAGAGATGCCTTTCCTGCATGGGTATGAAATCTCCTCTGAGGCGATTCTGAGACACAATCCCCAAATGAGAAGGGGAATACAGAACTCTCATGTCTAAAAAAATGACGTCTCTCTTTCCAGTACTCTATCAACTTCACTTTGAGGGATTCTGAAGGATGCTCATGCTCTTCACCCTCGAGAAACTCTGACTCAGATGAAACACCAAAATTCAGCACGTTTCATGGTGTGACTCCCCCTTCTGACAGGTTTTGTGTTGATTTTTCCTTACTAACCAGGCCAATAAAGAAACAGCTGGGAAGTGTAAATTAGACAATGTTATCAGGTCCTTCTGTGTAGTGAAGCCTAAGCAGGATGTTAGCAGAGTGAAGTAAGAATGCCCAGGAGATAAAAGAGCACTTCATTGCCTTCAGAGCACATTCTGATTCATCACTGATTGACAGGAACACAATGATTGCGATATAAAAATAGATCCGCAGGTCTGTAGCGTAGATTCTGCACCGACTGGTGACGTGAACTGGGGCAGCAAATATTTGCTAAATTGCCCAACAGTGACTTCGAGGCATGAGGGATCCTGATGTCCTCCCCAGAGCTTCTCGGTGAGCTTGGGAAGGTGTAGGCGGCCCATGCTCATGCCTGTGCACCACTCAGGGTGTCTGCTCTGAAAATTACAGGGCAGATCTCTGCTTTTACTGGCCCCTTCCTGGGGAGTTCTCGCAGAGTCAGGGATGCAGCTTGTAGCTCTTCCAGTCTCTGGAATAATTTGAAGTATCTCTTTCCAAATTTATACCCCATGTTCTCAATGTTTAAAGCTCATGGCTTGGCCCAAGCCTGGTAGCCGAGTAGTTGAGTAGACATCTAGAATAGAGACATCTCTGCTATGGCCTTTTTCCCAGTTTTAGTCTGGCCAAAACACTTATTCTCACATTTAGCAGAATGGCCTAGACGTTTCAGCATTTATTTCTATTTGGCCCTGGAAGGGTTGGGCCCAGATCCAGGAAGGTACTTAGGATCTTACTTGATTTCAGTAGGGTATAGATTTTTAGATTTATAAATGGTGCTTTCATTCTTTTTTAAGATGACCCTGAATTTGCTGATTTGTTAATCCCTGTGTATATTCGGAAGTCTATCTCATGCTCTCCCAAAATGGGTTGGCAACTAATGACAGGCATTTCTGAGGTTCTTATGAGGTTTCTGGTTATCTGCCCTCAGTGTCATGCTGTGCTTATACTCTGAACACACAGTAAATGTCAGCTTCTGGGGCATTTCTTGCATCTAAAGAGCCCCACAGTACAAAATAACAGAGGTAATTAACTGTCATGAGTGTTGTTTTCTGTGCCAGTTATAATTCTTCAATTTGCTTCCAACTGGCATGGCCTTCTCTGGGTCCCTTTGTGCTGTTTCTGGTCCATTGGGTCTTATATGGGAGAATTTGGGAATGTTGCTGTTTCTCTACCTGAGTTTCCATCGTGAGATCCCTTCAAAATCGCTTCTGCAAGTGCCTGTTGTTTCTTTCCATCTGCTCTTTACAGAGTTTCTGAGGCCTGTGGTAGGGTTGGTTGCCTTTGGAAGCCTGCACTCAAGGCTGTCCTTCACACGACATCAGGATATTTTGGGAGTCTTCCTGGTGTTTAATTGATTTCCTGATCTGTCTCAGTGAGCCTATTTCAGGTACGTTCAACTCTCCAAATCCACAGCTCTTATGAAATTATGTGGTATTTCACCCTTCTTGTTTAAATAAATGAAATAGCGTCTGCTCAAAGAATACATTGCGTCATGGTATGAAATATTGATCTCAGCCACACTGAACCTCTTAGTGAGGACAACTGTGAGGTTTCCAGAAAGATCCTCTGATGAGGGCCTCACTGCACAGAAGAAGAATGAGTGTGCTTCTCTGTTTCCTCATCTGCACTAGAAACTGTGTAAGATGTCCTACTCAAATAGAGGGATTTAACAACAATTTGAACTGTATTTAGAAGAAACGGGGGTCTGTTTCCTAGATGTCTAAGTTTTAGCAGATCATAGGGCTCTCTCTTTTTAAATCATTGTAATGCTGAAAAAA
>NW_021940379.1:4515923-4574805 GCF_001715985.3 Manacus vitellinus
GTTGCAGAGATCATGGACGAGGTATTATTACAAAAAGGGTGCCTTTGGAACGGGCTGCCCAGGGAGGTGGTGGAGTCACCGACCCTGGAGGTTTTCTAGGAAAGCCTGGATGTGGCACTTAGTGCCGTGGTCTGGTTGACAGAGTGGTGTCGGGTTGGAATCGATGATTTCAGAGGTCTTTCCCAACCTAACTGGTTCTGCGATTCTGTGCATTTTATCTTAAAACGGGCAATTTCGGCATCGCCTCGGCGCTGAGGGGACCCACGGCGGGACCCCCACCCCTCCCTCCGTGCGGCATGAGAGCCCTGCTCCCATTGGGCACACCTCCCCCGATCCGGCCGCTCATTGGCCGGCAGAGAGAGGGGCTTGAGAAAGCTGTGCTCCGATTGGTTCTCCGTGGCGTCGGCTCTTCCCCCGCGAGGAGAGCGCGCTCTGGGCTGATGTGGGGCCAGGCACGCCGCAGCCAATCAGACGCGCCAACGTCACGGCCGCCGTGCGCCGTGCGGGATCCGTCCGCGGGGCGGGGCTGCCCGGCCCTGAGGGGCGGCGGCGGATCACGGAGTCACGAAGTCAGTGCATCGATTAGGTCGGAAAAGACCCCTGAGAACATCAAGTCCAATCTGTTACTCAACACCACCATATCAACCAGACCGCGGCACTGAGTGCCACATCTAGTATTTCCTTTAACAACTCCAGGGATGGTGACTCCACGACCTCCTTGGTGGTTCCAATGTCCAATCACTCATTCTGTGGGGAAATTATTCCTAATGTCCAAGCTAAACCTCCCCTGGTGCAGCTTGAGACTATGTCCTCTCATTCTGTCACTTATGGCCTGGGAGAAGAGACCAACCCTGACCTGGCTACAACCTCTTTTCGGGGAGTTGTAGAGAGTGAGAAGGTCCCCCCTGAGCCTCCTTCTCCAGGCTGAGCCCCCCCAGCCGCTCGTCGTAGGACTTGTGCTCCAGACCTTTCACCAGCTCTGTTCCCTTCTCTGGACCTGCTCCAGCACCTCAATGTCCTTCCTGAACTGAGGGGCCCAGAACTGGACACAGCATTTGAGGTGTGGCCTCACCAGTGCCAAGCACAGGGGTCAGTGGGTGGCCTCATGTCCACCCTCCTGGGCTGTGACCCCCTTGGGGAAAGAGTGGTGGGGGTGCCTTGGTAAAAATGAGGAATCATAGCTTTGCCTCCAGTCCTGTCCAAAACCTGTCCCAAAGCTCACCTGTACCCCCAGAGCAGGGCAGGCTGTTTGTCAGCTGGGGGTAAATGGTGTGGAGGTAAATGCATGAGGTCTGAGGTCTGTGGTGGGGCAGGAGGCAAAACCCTCCTGGCTGCTGCCCTGCATGTCCTGCACCAGTGTTGTACCCACACAGGTTAACACTCTGTCAGTGTCATAAACACCTTCACAAACACAAAGGGTTAAAAATAAAAGTCACAGAGATGGGTTCTCCAGCCAGTTTCCCCACCACAGGCTGTGGATCCCAAGCCCGCTCCTGTCCTGCCTTCTCCCTTATCTCTTGGCAGGTGTCTGGCTGTGGATTTCACACTTCCATTGACCTCTGAGTGCTGCCAAGGCAAGGGAGGCACGACAGGCAGATAACGTGTCCCCATTCCAACCCAGCCTTCTTAAGGCCTATAGCTCTGGGGAGAGTTATTTAAAAATATGCCATATGTAACATCTGTCTCTAGGCAAATAAACTGTGGATTGTTTAAATCACGTTTTCATGGTCTCCACATTTAATAAAGTACTTGCATTCTGGTAGCACAAAAATCTAAATGACATTTAGAGCAAGTATACGATCTACTACATGTATTTTACTTTCATATACAATATGCCTGTATATAATTTACCATCAAACTCCCATCTTTTGAGTCTTCTATGCATTAGAAGCGAAATCATAACCTTGAAAATAAATTACATAAGCAGCACGGATACCCCGTGGAATCGTTTAGATTGGAAAAGATCTTCAAGATCACTGAATCCAGTAGTGTATTTCACATAGTTAAGTGCTTCATTAATGCCAATTCCTGGCTGAAATCACCGTGACAGCCACTAGCAGAGCTCACACTCAGAAAGCAGAGTAGCAATAGTAGCTTTTAATCCAAGGTGCAAGCTGTGTAGGCAGGGAGCATTACACAAGCACGGCTGGGATGGTAAGGCCATGGAGAGACGCGTTTCTTGCCTCATTTTTAGGTCAAAGACACTTGTTGCGACTTCTTCAGGCGTCCCTGGGGGAAAAAAAGAAAATTAATAGAGCGGCGGTGATTTCTCAGAGATCCGGTGAGAAGCGCGAAGCGATGGTTCCTCCCGGGGCCCTCACGGCGTCTGGTGACCTTTAGAGGTGACAGGGACCGAGCGCCGGCTCCCGAGTGTCCGGCGCGGCCGCTCCCCCATTCATTCCGTGCCCGCGCTCCCGGGGCCGGTGGAGCGGGTGACCTCGCACTGCCCGGGTGGGCACCGGGCCGGCCGCCGCTCCGCCTCCTCCCGGCCCAGCTGCCCGGTCCCTCCGGTTCCCGCCGCTGGGGCGGGGCGGGCGCGACGCCCGCACTTTTTTCCGCCGCGGGCGGAAGGGTTACGGAGTGGATGCGATCGGCGGCGCCTTAAGGGTGCGCGGGACGGGGGCCGCAGTCAGCGCAGAAGGCGAGGCGGGTCGTGCGGGTTCCCTTCTGGCGCGTACTGCGTTAACCGGAGCCCGTGGACGCGACGGTGCTTTGTCTCGCTCGCTCTGCCTGCACTATGTCAGCGTGAGTCCCAGAGATACTGAGGAGTCGCAGGTGATGTGGGAGCCGGACACCCAACGCAAAAACACCTCATGGACCGGTTCCGGCCGCGTGGCAGCCAGCTACGGGATCCGCCTGGGTGAGAGCGCAGGGCGGGGGCGGGCGGCGCTGCTCGTGCCCTCTCTCCGGGCTGGGCCTCACTGTGGGGCTGGGGGCCATCCTCCTGCCCCTTAGGTCTCGCATCCCTTGGGTGCGCGGGCACCCCCCGGCGCAGGAGGGTCACAGTGGTCCAGGCGGGATGCTCTGCTGGAGCCTCAGCCGGAGGCCTCCGGGGCAGCATCCGCTGAGTGAGAAGGTACGTGCTGGTGGGAAGGGCAAACAGCCTTATCTGCGCCTGGGGCTGCGCCTGGATGTCAGCCCAGGCAGCGCCGGCATCGCTACCTGCGGCGGCTCCCGGTGTGCAGGGAGCTGCTGGGGCCAGGAGCAGCACTGGGGTGACTTGGTGTTTTAAAGGGATGTGGGAAGGCGGAATCACTGCCACCATGGCTGGGAGGTTAGTGTAAGCCTTGGTATGATGCTTTAACGACATAGGTGTGTGAGATTTAAATTAAGGCCATGTGCATCTTTGATTAGGGAGAGTATGTTTTTGTACTATTCAGGTATGCTGGGAAGTGAAAGGTGATGCCTAAACTTGTTCAGTGGTGGAAGATAAGAGTTTTTTGCTATGTATCTGCCAGAGTTTGTGAACTGTGAGCTCTGCTTTGTGCTTGTTCAGGAATACCTGTATGGCTGTAAATAGGAGTGTGTGGTTCTTTGACTTGGAAACAATGTGTTGTCTTTGGGATGAGCTGTGCTTTGAGCAGGGGTTGGACTTCCAGGGATGTTTTCAACCCAGAACATTAGTTTTTCAATGCTTGCTGACTGTAGGTCATGTCTCCAGGGTATCAGTGGTTCTGGCTGTGTGAGCTCAGCCACATCATGGATGAGGTGAACTTCAGAGCATGTGTGGGTCAAACCCTCCAGTTCTGACTAACTTGTTTTATGGTGTCTGTTCTTCCTAAGTGTTTGAGGGCCAGGTTGCTTGTGTAGCTTTCCTGTGATCACTTGTCTGATGGGGATTGAAGGGAATAGTTTTGGTAAGTGACCTGAAAGTTTCAGTCCAGTGTAGATGTCAGTGGTATGAGCAGAGCCATTCTGGAGTGGTAGCAGTGTATATAGTGATTCCTGCAGTTCATGTCCAGAAAACAGTTCCTCACCTTGATTGCTATGTAGGTAAGCCAGGTCATTATTTTGACTGCTGGTGATTTCCCCTGGGAAGGCAAATGTATAGTGTCTAACTCTCCTGCTGGATAGGAAGCAAGTTACTACAGGGTTTCAGCCAACTCCTGAGTGAAATGTGATGTAACTGGTACTCATATGATCAAGAGTGAATGCAGTTTCAGATGGGCTGCCTGTGTTTATGGCTGAAACAACTAGAACTCTTTTCATCCCACTTTGAAGTGGCTTTCCCCATTGGAAAGTGGATTGCTCTGCATATGTAGAAACCTTTGTTAGCCTCCATTAGGTTTGCATTGGTGTTCACTGGCCTGAGTGCTATTCAACAGCGAAGAGTGGATGCTTTATATAACCTTAAGATGTGGACTCTCTGAGGAGAGCTAAGGGCAGTATAGCCCTTTAAGCAGCATGGCTCTGCCTGGCCCTGAAAGTGTAGTAATAAGATGCAATGTTTAACTGCTGAGTAACAGGCCTGTGCCCTGAAGGACTTGTGTGCTGATGCTTATTTGGAACAAACTGTATAGACAAAACAGAACAAACTGTTCATACTGTGAGAAACTAAATTAGTAGTGACTTGAACCTTTTTGCATTTATCAAAGTATTTGGAGCATGTGGTGCAGTTTGGTTTTGAAGGGGGAGATGGCAACTTAAGCTCTTCTAGGGTAAAGTTTTATCTTCACATAGCTGATGCGTGATGTGCAGGATAGTAACTTGGGTGGAGTGTAAAAAGGGTATGTAGGAGTTTGGGATTGAGGCAATATGTAGGCAAAACATGATTTATGGAGAAGTCTTTGCCTTTATGTCAGTAACACCTACGGAATAATCTCACACTGATGGAAAGGGTTGAGGTGGAATAAAATGTTCAAGGGACAGACGGGGTGAGGAAAGTGCTGTAGTGGCCATGTGTAACAGTGCAGAGGTAGTTCTCAATGTTTTTCTCTTACAAAGCTGGAAGGTGTCCTCTTTGTAGGAAGAGGATGCAAGCTGGCTTCTGAAGCAATTGGCTGGATAACAGGATGACAAAGCAAAGCTAATTGGTGAAAATGCTTCTGAGTGGTTTAGCTGAAAGCATCAAATAGGGCACACAGTTGGCAGAGCAGGAAACTTATTCTCACTGATGGCAGATATTCATATTTAATTGGTTGTTGGCACAGCTTCAGACAGCACGGACATGATGAGGGAATGTCACTTTCAGGCTGGTGATGTGGCATCAGCTTCAGTTATTCATACTTAGAACTGTTTTATACACTGAATTTTGGTATTTAGTTTGAGTTGTGGGGTTTTCCTATGCATTCCTCAGGTTACTTCATCGGTCTCACAATCATGTAAGACTTTAAACATGGAAATGAGGAGTTTATTGCTGGGTCACGCTTTAGTATCTAGCTAGTAAACATCTTGTTTCACTTTATTCATGCTTTTTCAGCATGAAAAGGTAAACTGCAGTCTGTCAGACTCCATATTTACTGAAAGTTAGGCGTGCTTCCTCTAACAGTCCTGTTGATACCACAGTTGGACAATGAGTGTCACATAATCCCCGTGTCACTGAGCTCTCAGAGGTCTTTGGCCCCTGACTAGAACTATATAGCAAGTGTCCCTTCTCAGGAAGCCTTGTTTATCTTTTGCTGTGTGAACATATCATGTTGATATGATAAGGGAGTGAAAGTGTCAGCAGACGGGACTGTGGCCGTTTGATCTTCAGCTGCACTGATGTAGGAGGAAACAGAGTTACTAGGAAAGGTTTCTGTCTCTGTGGTGGCAGATAGCTTGTAACAGTCAGGTGAAGGGATGCCATGTGTTCAGGTTCAAGTAAACTCTGCTATAGTCACTTGCCTTGAGCTGAAGTCATCTACTCTGCGTGGTCAGATTTATCTTCCTGCTTGTTTTAGCCACAAATTTTCTTTATCCAGGACATCCCTAATTGTAGTTTGTCTGAATTCCTGTAATTATCTGCGTAGTGCTGACACGTATCTATTACTTCCAGCCAACTATGATGACTTATACCAGTGGTCAGTGGAATCCTACTCAGACTTCTGGGCAGAATTCTGGAAGTACAGTAACATCGTATGCTCTCGCCTGTATGATGAGGTAAGTTGTGTTTATCTTACAGTAAGTGCAAAACAAACAGGAAATAAAGTGGTTTCACACTCAATCTTTTGACCTCTTCTTTGAACTCTTGCAAGTGATACGAGGAATCTCTTAGATGTATAGTCCTGAACTTCCTTGTGTGGTGGATGGTGGTGTTCTGCTGCTGTGAAATCCTCAAGTTACATTGTCCTAAGCATTTCTGCTGTATTGTCCTTGTGTTCATGTACTTTTGCACACATTCCTGGCTTCTTGTGAGGAGTCTGTCAATACCTGTCTTCTGCTTTAGCATCGTGCTGGTAGAATATCACCTTGGTTTTGTAAATGCTGGCGTGCTGTCAAGTTCATGTTTGACTTCCCTGAGTCAGCTTACCTGATAAGCACACCTGTTACTCTCTGGCTTTGTAGAACTGGTTTTGGAAGCTCTGCAATCAGGCTTGAAATATTTCTGAGGGAATGGTAGTGGTTGAACGCTGTCACGGTGCAATACTAGAGTGTGCCACAGAGTTGCTGTGGGATAAAGGTGACTCTGAAGCTCTTGCAAATGGAGGGCAAAGCTGAAGCCCTTTTATAGTCCTAGTGTAAGATATCAATATCACCCTGTAGTTTTCCATCTGAGGAAGATGATGGATTGATTGCTTCAAAAGATTGATGCAGTGGAACCTTCCTGGGACTTAGTGGGGAGGACTAGACTTGTTTCTTAATCCCTGGAGGCCATCTGTTCCAAGAACCCTCAGAGTACTGGCAGTCCTGCAGAAGGGACTGGTAAGTTTCTTTTGAGTTCTCCTTCTGTTTTATGAATTTCTGTAGTGATGTGATGGATCAAGTGGTTCTTCCTGCCATGAAACTGCTTTTTCAGGTGTCTTAATATGACTCATCCTTTAGAAGAGTGAATTCATCAAGAATGTAAGAACTAGCCTGCTTTGAAGTGTGTAGTCTGAAGACTGTAAACACTTAATCTTTACATTTTCTATAGATGGTAACTCAAAATCTTGCCAGGTTGAATTTGGGTACTGTCTATTTTCTCTACATATTCTGTGCTCCTAGCAAGCCTATCCTAAATTTCCACATGAATTCAAATTGTCTTGAGCAAGCAGTTCAGAGCAAACTGGACAGTAACACTTGCTCTCTTGCCTTACAGGACTGGTACTCCTGGAAGCCAGTCCCTCCAGATGCCAACAGTGGCTGATGCACTGGAGGGAAACTGGAGCAGGAGATGGTGCCCTAAAAATGGATGTTTCCTGGGGATGAGTAGCAAGAAGATGGGGATGTTTAGAAAGGCTTTAACTAGATTTCTTGTGAGCTGCAGGCCTGTGTTGTAGTGGTCTTGCTGTGATGTCAGGTCTTGAGAGAGGAGAGGGAGGGTCAGCTGATGGACAAGGACTGCAGAAGATACTGAGTCACTTGTTATGGATGTTGCTGTTTGCCTTTCCCTCAGTGTCAGCTTCAGGGCTTGACTCCAGCTTTGCTGACTTGCTCTTAGTCCTTGCTGTTGGTCCATTTCTGTTGTGTGTCAGGAGGAAAGGAAGGTCACAGTAATTGAGCTGGTTTGTGGTAGCTAAAGAGCTGAGAAGCTTGATTTAAGGTACCTTACAGCTTGATCCTGACTGTCTATTGGAAGTAAGCATTATGCTTTGAGGTAAATAAGATTTTTCATGAACCAGAGCTAACTCCTTTGTTCCCAGCCAGTGGAACAGTTTATACTTGCACAGGTAATTCAAAGAAAAACAATAAAATGTTTACATTTTACGTTGTGTACATATAATGTGAGCAGCCAGTGTTTTACTTAAAACCTTTACTAAGTTTAAATATTTGATGTAGACATGTTGTTGTTGCACTGTAGCAATTGATATCCATGTCACCTGTGAAAAGAACATGGGTACTTGCAGTGTGCAAAGCTACCCTGACATGGCAGCTTTGGCATTGGCTTGTCAGGTTACAAGTAGCTGATTTTGAATAAGGAATGTAGAGTCTATTTCTTTTTGCTATGAGAAGCACCTGACAGCTGTTTGTTGGTTCTGTGGAGGGGCCTCTAAGCCAGAGATCAGGTTGTTCATATCACAAAGTACCACTACCAAAGACAGGGTATTAACTAGGAGTCATAAGTGTTACCTGGGGAGAAAATACTGGAGCATCAAGTATTATATGATTTCAGCACCTTGTGCTTGGAACTCTTTGATGCTTTTTAAAGGATTTTTTTTTTTTCCACTTCAGGAAAAAGTAGTTATGTTGGATCTTGTCCTGGAAAATGTTGAAAACATTCTGCTCACTTTTCTTCAAGCTAAGGAAGTCATAAATGAGTCAGATCTAAGAGCAGCTTCTAATTGATGCAGTAATATATGTTAGTATATAAAAAATATTTCTGCAGCCTGAGTTGATAAAGTGTAAATGTTAGAACTCAATTTTTATTTGTTAGGAGCGAAGAAATCTACATGAGTTCCCACTCTTAGAAAATACATTTGAAATAAAGTAATGCAGTAGAGCACTTGCACATGAGCTTTACCTTGGCTTATAAATTAATTTTAGGATTGCCTCCAGCAATACATACACTACCCATCTCAAAGCACAAAACCATTAGGTTTTCTGGAATGGGAGGTATTTTGAGCTCTGCCTGGCTTTCAGAAGAACCTTTCAATTGATTTGAAGGAATGCTGTTTTTATAATGTATGTGCAGTCCACGAGAGAACCTGAGGGTATAAACTGAAGCTTTCAAAAACACAACTATAAAATAAAGTTTCTATTTAAAGATTTCAAAATACATGTGTGCTGCTGAGCAGTGGTGCATTTTGGAAGGAGTTTAGACCTTTGGGGCTAATGCTTAGGGGCTCTTTATACTTATTACTGTTTTTAAAGGTATAGTCTTAACTGTGACTGATCAAGGGGTATATTAGTACTTTGAGGCTTTATAAGTTCACGATGGGGAAGTTATTTCAGCTCAATGTATTTTTGATGGCTTTTCATTGCATTTTTCAGTTCTTTGTATGTTCTAGTCCTAGATGGGGAGTTACTTAATATTGGTTTATTATGTTGGACCATCTTCATTCTAAAGCATGGAGAATTGGGTACATTTGACTATACAGTTCACTATTTTGAATTACCATTGTTTGAGTTCCTGGTGTTGGTCTCTCTACCCTGTGACTCATGCTGGGGAAGGGTGGATGCTCACACCTTCCTAAGAGGGAGGCTGGGGAGTAAGTCTTGTGAGAGAGTTTCCATATACTGCAGCTCAACCCCTGTTTGGGGTGTTACCAGAGGGTAAACCCCAGTGGTCACTGTGGTTTGCCTGTGCCTTGTGGTCTGGATGTTGTCACAGTGGTTTGCTTTGCTTGTGTATTAAAGGCTGGTCCAAAGGTAGAACTGTCACCAAGGAACTTCTTTAAGTTTAGTTGTAATGACGTATTTGCTTGTGACAGTTGACAAATAATTAATCTTTCCAGGATTCAGTGTCTGTCTGCCATCTCTAAGCTGGGAGAAATTATTCTTGCCTAATGCAGTCTAAAAAGAGCTTGGAATTAATTAGCTGATTTCTCTGAAAAAGAAACTTATCTTAGAGTTTTCCAGGAATGTATTATGTATTCTTTCCAGGTGGTTGATACATCCAAAAGTATTGCAGATGTCCCGGAATGGTTTAAGGGCAGCCGTCTGAACTATGCAGAGAATCTCCTGAAGCACAAGGACAATGACAAGATTGCACTGTATGCAGCAAGTAAGTAAAAATCACTGGCTTATATTTATTTACAGTTCACAGGACTAGGCCTTGTGAAACAGCTCTGATGATTGAAACCTTGAAATAAACTGGTTTGGGTGAGGAGAAAAGAGGGTAGTATGATCAGTTACTCTGCACAATCTGTGACACAACTCTGCAAAAAAACCCCAGCAATGTGCTTTTAACAGCTACACAATAGTTGTGCATCGTGTCCTCTGCTAAGGAGCTGCAAGACTCCATTGTTCATTGTTAAACTACTAAGAAGCATCACTGCTTGGTCAGTCTTACGATAAGGATTAGGTCCAGCAAAGGGGAAGCTCAGAATACAGCTCCCTAAGGAAGCACTCACACACCTGCACAGAAGATAATCTCATCTAACAGATTAGAATCCGGTTTTTAAAGTTACCAAAGTCAGCAGACAATAAAAATCCCTTCTCTGTATCTCAACATTACCGTCCTTATGGCTATGCACAGATTTTACTACACTTTAATCTTCAGTGTAACCAAAAAATTAAGACTGAGTTTAGTTTTCCAGACAAGTGAAATTGCAAGTCCCCCGTGCACATAACTGTCCTTTCTGTATTGTCAAAAGCAGAGTTAATTCATACCTACACCCCATGTAGTCCTTCATATTCCTAAAATAAAAACCATAGGAAGAGGGTGGGAGAGACAATATCAGCAACAATGCCAAAATACTTCCTGAAGGCAAGTGTTTATGACAAATGTGAAATAATACCTCAAATATTGAGTGCTGCTAAACATAGCAGGACCTCAACTACCTTAATGCAGTTGAACAGATTCTAAGAAAACTTCATTTCATCTGCCAAGGATTTTCCATAACTATCTGTATTCCCAGAGCACGTTTGATTACGTAGGTGTTGAAAGTCTTAGTTTATGATTTCAGATATATAGGAATCAGTTTTACTTGTACGTTGCTCTTCTGATAGCTGTTTAAAAACAATGCATCACATAAGAATTTAAGTAGGTTTACTGCTGTAAATTTACTGCTGAAGAAATACTTACCACTTGCATTTTACTGCTTAGATGTATTGAAAGAAACCTTTCTGATCTTATATATATATATTTATATAAAATCAGCTACCAGTTCAGAGGGAATGGGGAAGTCTGTGACCCAGTTTTGGTGTAATAAGAATTGATTTGGTGAAGTATGATAGAAATGAGGCTTGTAAAAGGAAGGTGGCTTCAAAGTGATGGACTCGTTGTTTTCGGAGTTGGAGATCATTATAAAAGCTTCTTATGTATTATTTAATGGAGGAAAAAAAAATCGATGTAAGTACATCTTGTGGAGCACCTGAAAGCCAAACATTGATTAGTAAACTAACTCTAAATGTATGTAGAATTGATGTGATTCATTTGTTAATGTTAAAAGCTAAATGTTCAACTTGAGAAAAAGTGGAGTTAAATATTGTCACTTTGAATTACTGAAGGAATTATTATCAGTTTAGTGAATTACTGCATTTGACATGTGGTTCCATTGTCCCTAACAAGAAGCAAGACCTACAGGAAGTCATGGGTTGTACTGGAGATTCACTACTTTGTCTCATGTAATCACAGGTGATGACACCAAAAAGAGCAAAATTATTTTCTAGTTGATTATTGAATCAGTACTGGAGTGAACACATTGGCTCATCTGTGGTGAACAGACTTCCACCTGCATTTCTTTCATGACCTTCTGCTGTGTTTAATCTTCTTAAGACCTCTTAAGTCAGAGTATTTTTTGTTAACCCCGTGCTGCTAGGTCAGAGTGGTGGTTTGGGAACCTGGTTTGTGTTCCCTAGGGATGAGTCTGTGGGAGCAATGGGGGTGTTCTAGAGCACAGGAATGCAACTGTAACTTTCCTAAACAATTTCACTTGTCGCTGGTTCCCGCAGTGAGTCCTTTTTGTGATTCCCTTCTCCTGGGGCCTTAATCATGAAGCAAGATCAGAGTCCCATTTCCTGTTGTTCTGTGGGAACACAAACTCTGTTGGCAGTCCCTGCTCAGTTTATGAACTACATGTTATGTGGACTTCTGTTGTTTTGCATCATGACCTGCTCCCTTGCTCTGTAAGTCCAAATTTATTGTTATGAAATTCTAAGAAGGCAAAAGATTAAAAAATACTGTTCCCTGCTTAAGGCAATCAGACTGATGGCAGCTGTTCTGCAAGGACCAAGTAGCAGGTTATGCAGCTCACCTTTCTTGTGACATCCTTGGCATATGTGTTTCCCTAAGAAGTCCTGGATACTGGAAACAGGACAGGCCAAGTGGTTTGCAGGAGTCACATTGAGGAAGTACAGGAAGGGACCTTTAAGATGACAAATATTCCCTTTCATAACATTTAGATTTGTTCTTTTTGTTTTGCAAGTGATTTATTAACAGCTTATGTAACATCTGACATTCAGTACAAAAGTGAAAACACCCTGCAGATCCTTTCAGAGATGAATTGAGTCCAGGTCAGTTTGTTTGCTTTGTGCTATGTTGGCAAAGGCAGGTGTTTAAAAACATATTGAAAGTCTGGCCTGTATGTGCATGATTTTCTAGTTAGTGACTTACTGTAATATAACCTAAACTTGGCAGCTGGATTCTGCTTCCTAGAGCTAATGAGAGAACTGAGCAAAAAGGGAAAAATAATGTTATTTCTGTGCTAGACATTAGCCTTGGTGAGTGCAGTCTATTTACCATGAATGCCCTTTGAGCACACAGGTTTCTCCAGTGAATATTTTGTGGTTTTTGCAGATGTATCTGTTTTTAGAAATGTCCTTGTGCCTTTTGAATGAATACCACTGATTAATACTTGATTCCTATTAAAAAGAAAAGCAGAAGAGGAACTTAACAAGCAAAAAGCAGAAGTATTAGTGGAAACTCTTATAAAATTGCTTTGTATTCTTCCAGAACTAATTGCTTGTACTAGACTCTGCTTATGTTACAATACCTAATTTCTGACTGGTTGTTTTAATTTTCTTTCCTCAGGGGAAGGCAAAGAAGAAATCTTGAAAGTTACTTTTGAAGAACTGAGACAAGCTGTAGCTTTGTATGCTGCAGCCATGAGGAAGATGGGAGTAAAAGCAGGAGACAGAGTTGTTGGTGAGTAGTTTTTTTTTTTTTTTAAAGGACAGGAGGTGGAATTGTTTTAAATATGCAAGTGACTAGCTGAGTTATAGAAACCTGAATATGAAATACTATTTCACAGAAACTTTCTAAAGAATAGGCCCTTATGTTGCTGTATTTACATTTGTAAGAAATATACTTCTAGAGGGAAGGAACCTGGATTAGCCTGCAGGTTCTCTAGCACTGGAGGGGGAAGGAAAATACCTCATTCAAAGCTTCAATAAGGTCTGCTTCATAAACACTCTGTGGAAGCAGAAGTGAGAGACTTTACATCTCTCTGAGCCTTAACTCACAAGGTCTGGCATATTTAGACAGGGCAATCTGGGAAATCATGGTCTCAGGTTGGTTGCTCTGGTGCCAGCTGGCAATTCCTGACCCTACAGCCCTGGGTAATCTGGTGCTCTGTGAACTGCAGGTCTTGAGGAGTGGACTTGTACTGCCTTCTCCCACCAGGGCCTTTGGGAGGAATCTCCTCTGGAGTGGTGGTGGTGAACAGCTGGTGGGCAGTAAGCCTTCAGGTCATACCAGTGTGAAGATCAGTGGTTAGAGCCCTGTGATCCTTTCAGTATCTCACCAGATACTCTGCAGTCATAAGACTGTGATGTAGATTTTTCTCTATAAACAGTTTTTTGTCTTGTGAATGGCTTGTACAGTCCAGGCATGGAAAGGGGTTACTCAGGCTGGTCTCAGTTCACTTATTTCTGAATTGCTGGTTTTGGTCTTCCAGCTGAGCTGCTTCATCTCTACTTCATGTGCTCTGTAATTCTTTAGTTTTCTCAGCATAGTGCCAGTCAGAACTGCAATATCTTTGAAGCTCCTTGACTCCTACCTGGAAGTTCTGGTGTATGTATCCATCGTACTACTGGAATTACATGTTTTTGAGCAATACTTGGCCATTATCCCAAGTATGTGTAAATTCTTATGTGATGCAAACCCCAAGTGATGAAACTGTTGGTTTGTTTTCTGCGTGTTACAAACTTGAACCTGTATCTTGAAAACCAGAGGGGTGTGTTTTTAAAGCCATAAGTATGACCTGAAAATGTAAAACTCAGAGCTCATTTCACACATATGGTATAAGTATTCTCTGGAACTGGTAACTGAGCACATAATTATCACAGTTGGTGGCTTGGTTTTTAACACAGAATTAGAGATAAATCCTTAATTGGGTATGAACCACCCAGTGAAGTTGAGGCTTGTCTGAGTGAAGACTGAGATGCTCTAATTTCCATCTTAACACTTACTATGTTCTTATTTGACCACTTGTTGAGGAGCAACAGAGTATGTACTCTGTAGCTGGAAAAAACGTGCTCTTGAAAACATAGCTGTAGTCTGTGCTGCTAATTATGCTATTATTATGGCTTTAGTAACAATTCCTTTTAGTTAATGACTATCTTGTTTAGCACGTCTGCCTGGCTGCTGCAGGGAACCAGGGATCTGTGTGGAGTGGGGCCCCTTGATCATTTCAATAGCTTAAGCATATCTTTATGAACAGCTGCAGCTGGTTTGTGGAAGAAGTCTGGCATTGTAGGCTTGGAGTCCTTACAAAGCCCTGTACTTTTGGTAACAAAAGAGGTTAATGAATCTAGGCAGCCTCTTTTCCTTAAAATCACAGTGTGGTTTTGGGCTCAGGTAGAGCTTTTTACATTTGGAGTCTTCGTGTGTGTGTTTTCTTCTGGGCAGTTTTTTGCATTCTGCATTTTTCCACTCTGCCCTCTTACCCTGGCTGGGGAGACTCTTTTCCTTGTAATCCTCAGTCAGAGGAATCCGTATCAGTTGAGCTGTTGCGCAGTTCCCGTTCTTTCCCTTCCCCTGGTGCCCCTAGTCCTGTGCTCCTGACTCCCTGCTTTGCCTTGGGCAGGAGCCCACATCTAGGGAGAGCTTCCCTGTGAAAGAAATCCAATGGGATTTTTGGCAGTAATCCCATTATTTAGATATACACATATATATTTCTTTGCATTGGGTTTCAGCTTCTTTCCTGTGTTTCTCTCCTATGCCAGAGGATACCGGCAGTCCTTGGAAGAGCTGAACTGTAACATGGCAGTCAGAGACTGAGGCTTCCCAAAATGAGTTGGGGAAGATGCTTCAAGTATTGGGTGGGAAAGTTTGAGTCCTATGTCCTTTTGTGGTATCAAAGGTCAGGCTCTCTGAAGCTTGCCAAAATCCACTGGGACTTAATTTGTTCTGAAATTTATAGCAGATGGCAGAGGGAAGGGTGATTCTTCATGTGGCTTATAGCAGTAACACAGGGCATGCTTCTACTGCTTCTGAAAAATCAGCTTTTAAATAGAAGGGAGATATTCTATTAATTTTATTCCAGCTGCCTAACACTTAGCAAGCCTGTCAGGTTCTGATGCCCTTTAACTCTTTCTCTTAACATCTTGAGCTGTTAGAATCACACATGAGAGCTTTTTAATGTTGTTTTCCTGTGGACTCCATCCCCATGCTCTACTGCCTCTAAGACAAGACTACTTTAACTTTTCATTACACTTAACATATCCCCTAGTTTGTTCAATACCAGTTGTGGTTGCATCATGACTGTAATAGTGTGTTAAAGTTGGAGGTGGGTGAATGTGGGTGGACAGGCAGTGGTGTCAGCACTCTTTCAGCTTGTTTTCATCCTAGTCCTCCCTTCCCATCACTAAGGAGATGGCACTTAATAGTAAACATAATTGAAGCAGGTGTGTGGTGAAGTATTTCTTCCTCTGAAGATGTCTTGTAGTACTGTCAGTGATGCTTGAGCAGTTGGAAGAGACATAGGTGCAAGCTGCACAGATCCACATGTGAGGTACTCCTGGTCTCCCCCTGGCCATCTGTTTGGCAAGTAACAGTGACTGAGATAGGAATAAAATAAACCTGGAGTGTGTTTCTCATCTCTGGATATGTTGCTTCTATTATATCCCTGTAGCCAGCTTTGCTCTGTTACAAGTCAGCAGTTAAAAACAATCTAATCTTCCCCATGTGTTCACACGAAAACATCCTCAACAAAACATGAATGAATAATATTGTTTAGAGCTGGTATTTTATCTATAGTAACTGTATTAGCCCTAGTTGCTTACGTGGGTTTTAAAGCTAGCTTTGTAAGGAGATTAGCATGTTACTAATAGTCTCAGGCCACAGTAATGTTAGGTAGGATGTCCAACTTTAAAGTCCTACAGGAGTATGAAATGCTATGTTAACATTGAAAAGGGAAACTGGAAGTCTGGTCTTTGAATTCTCTTCTGTTTGAGAGCTGGTGTAGTTCAGTAGTATAAGCCACTGAGATGTTTTAGTTGTAGCTCTCCATTTCCTTCCTCCTGATGCATTATTTCAATGCTCAAAGTCTCTGATGCAGGGTTTCAGTTCAATTTCTCTTTCGTGCAGGTGACTGCAAATGTTTGGATACCTGTGCTTCTGTATATACGTTTCTGCTACCTTATGAAGGCATTAGATACTTGCATGGAATGTGTTCTCAGCACTCTGAGAAATAAGACCTGTGGCATAGTTTTCAGTATGATCATATAAAATTTTAAACTTCAGTTTTTACCTGTTCTGTTGGTGAAGTACTGCAGTGTAAGTGAACACATGTAAGTGTAGTCTCAGTGTGTGCTAGATAAAGCAAATAGCAACTGATAGAAAATGCTGTCTTGAGCATATCAGGCTGTTAGTGCCTCTTAAAAAAAAATCCAGGCTGTTTTTAAGTTACCACTTGTCCTACCTAAAGGTTTTATGTCAAGTAAAGTTTTCATTTCTTTGTCCTTATGGAGATTGTATACATCCTTATAAGTCAGGAGGAGTGCTGCTAGGGCCCTTGGTATGTCATACTCTGATATTCCTCGTGTGTTTTGAGCCCTCTATTCAATTGCTTTCCAGTTCACCCAAAGTATGAAGATCCTTCTCTTTCTAGTAACAGAAGTTAGTTTTCACCTTCTGTGAGGGGTAATTTAAGCTACAGAGATAAATACCTTTTGCAACCTTTACCCATGTTGATAAATTCTAGTTTTCTTACCTGAAATATTGTATCAAGGAACATGGAGGCTCTAGTTAAATACCTGAACAAACATATGATGAATATCTAAACTAACAGTACCATTATTCTTCTGTAGTACAGAGCTTCTATACATAGGTCACTGCTCTGTGACTCCTGCCCAATGTTAAAATCCAGCTAAAGAAGTTGCCTTTTTCATCCTTTTTATCAGCAAGATTCTGTTTCTCCCATTTTAGACCCTTGGGACCTGTCAGCCCACTGAGTGCTTTGAGGAGTAAGTTGGTATCTCAAGGGGTGCAGTTAAATGCAGGGAGCTTTACACATGGCAGTTGCTGTGGTTTGTCTGCCGAACTCAGATGCGAGAGAGGGAGAAATCAATATTTATAATAGTCTTTCTTATTTCTCAGAATCCTGTTTTAATCTGGAAGACTGGCTGGAGAAGTAGTTTGTGTCATTGAGGGTTGGGAGCTGCTGAGAGAAAAGTAACAGGAGCTCTTACATTGCTGTGTTTGGAGGATCTCTGGTCAGAATAGAAACATCTTTATTCATAATACCTGGTGTTGGGACAGATGTGAAATCTCAGTGCTCAGGCAGCCTGGCTGCCTGCAGAGATTGGGTAGATACAGAAATGCAGAGTAAGTTGCTGTACATGTTTCATACCTTTGGGCAGTTTTGGCTGGTATCCTCCAAAACTCAACCACCACCTCAAAGGCAACTGACAAATGAAACTAATGATTTAATTGTCTGGCTCACAATAATCAGCAAAGACTTGTATTCTTGCCTTGAGGGCTTTTGTGTGGGAGTGGTGAAAAGGAGGATTGCTTATAATAGAACTGAAGCTTGTGAGCTATGGCAAGGTACCAACTGCTCCAAAGCGGGGAAAGAGATCTTTCAGTTTTCGTTGCACTCTGGCCCCCTGATCATCCCATCCAAGAAATGCTCAGTGGAAATATTTGGCATCAATTAAAGAACTGCTTTTGACACACAAAATGACATTTTAATCTGTTCAGGTTCATATATTTCAAATTATCACTTAGGGAGGAAGGTTTGTCTTAAAAGAAAAGTCTCTAAGATTTTGGGATACTGTACCCTGTTCATAAACTTTGACCCCAAGGGAAAAACAACAAAATAAATAATGCCTTTATGGGCATGAGATTTTGCTGCACTTTGTGCTTAAGAACTAAACTGAACAAAACACCACAAGCTATAGGCAATTCTAGGGAGTAATTTATATCTTAGCATGGTAGGAGGCTTTTATTCACAGTTGTGTGTTTTCCAGAAATTGCTGTGCTTAAGTCATAATGCTGTTTTCAAAGTTCCTACTCCCAAAATCAAAGCTGCTTAGAGTAACTGAAGTGGCCATGCTGGTTTAAGAAGGTGATTTCACTGATTTTTTTGACTTGAAGTTTACTTTTTACAAAGTTGGAAAAGGATGGATTTATTTTTTTTTTTTCAAGTGTTGTGGACAAGTTGGCAAAAATCAAGCTCAGCATCCTCTTGCTTGATAAAGTTGATGTAACAGAAATTGCTGTTAAGATCTTGATTGGATGTACTTTTCAGGACAGGAACTGCATAAGTATCTTTCTTTGAGAGGTGCCTTGTGCTGGTAAATGTGCAGTCCAAGATCTGTCAGTGTTTACTACAGATGTTAAGCAGGTGGAAAGCATTTTTATTGCCACTTACTGCCACTTAAGTTTGCTTTCAAATGCTGAATTCTAGTTAGGTCTTGGAGTACTGCAATTAGGTCCATTCTGTGCCTTTTTTTGGTTGCTTAGGAAGGATGATCTGAAACTGCAGATCTTTGATCTACCTCAGTGTAGTTTGTGAATTCCAGTTGCATGTTTTCCTTTGGGTTGGATTCTGATCAGTGCAGAGTCAGTCTCAGCCACCCAGCACCTTCTGGAGAGTTGTTCAAGTTGAGCTTACCAAAACTCTTAACTCTTTTGACATTAATTTATTCTGTATGTCTTAATAAATTGAATTTAAAACTTGAAATCTTGCTGCAAGCTAATGAGAGAAACCTGAAGAGCCACAATAATGTAGGAATGTTCCAGGGCTTCTCCCACTATTATTCCCTTATCAGCTGAGACACTGGTTTTGCTTGTTTTGTGTTTATGATTCTGGCAGTGTCTGCCAGACAAAATTTAGCTTTGTAAAGCTGAATCTCTGCTGTTGAGCTATTTATAACCTTTCCTTCCAGATACTTATTTTTTCTCCAGTGGCTGTTCTTGCAGACCTGTTCTATTCCCTTGCATATGCTGTATTCTTATGTAGCCTAATCAATCCACAAACTTTTTCTCTCCCAGCTATTCTTTTCAATGTGCTGCTCTCTTATCCTGGAAGGCTCATTAATTAAGCAGAAACACTTGTAAATTGGGGGTAACCTTCTAGATAGAAAACCTGATACAAATATTTTTATAAATGGGTTTATTTCTGGTACCTTGTATAACTGATTTGACTTCAAAGTAGGACATTATGGTTGTATGGGGAACTTTAAATCATGCTTCAGTGTAGGATTTTGAATTTTTAATATCTATCTACTGTATGTATTGTATTTACTGTAAGATTTGATGTTTTTGTGTTCCATCTCTAACCATCCCATCCCTGCCCTAGGTTACTTACCAAACAGCATCCATGCTGTGGAAGCAATGCTGGCTGCTGCGAGCATCGGTGCAATCTGGAGCTCCACATCACCAGACTTTGGCATTAACGTGAGTGGCCTCATTGCATGTGCAGAAAAGCTCTTGCTCTGTTTCAGACAACTGTGAGGGTGCTAAATACAAGTGGCAGATCGATTCTGTTCACTTTAGTCTTGCTGCCACCTCCTGGCACAGCCAAGTACTCCGGATTTTTTTTCTGGCTCCCACAAACTCAAACATGTCCTTTCAGTTGACAGTAATGATTTTCAGCTTAGAGGTTTGAGTAACTTTAGCTACTCATGTTAGAATATTTTCAGATGGACTCCCCAGTCTTGGTTAGTATTTATTATATTAAATATGCTAATAAGCAGCAGTTCAACTGAGTTGTCTGAAGTTTGGTCCTTCATTCTGGGCTGCTTAGTCATGTTCCAGGTTCTTTGCCTAAGCAGTCCCATCCTTTTCCTCTTGTGTGGGTAAACTCAGCACCATCCCAGTTGGTCTCTTCCAGAAGGCTTTGTTTGCCAACAAGGTGGAGAATTTCAGGCTAATATCACTAACCTTGTTTACTTAAGTGAAGAAATAAATTTTTGCTGTAGTTCACACACAGCATTATCATGGCATCCAAATAGATATGCCCTGGAAGCTTTGGGAATATATTCTGCTTGCATTGGGAAGTCTTTACCACCCATCAACAGATACAAATTACTTCCACAGTAGAGTGTTGAACCTTTCTTCTATCTAAAAGTTGACATGACAGCATTTGGAGAATGTGCTGTTTGTGCACTGCAGGGCACAGAACACAAAGGCTTTTAGGTAGCACCCTCAATTTCAGTGTTTAACCCCAGTGTCTGGTTAAATGTATGGAATGTGCTCCCTGGATTAGCACTAGAGTGCGACAGCATTCCATGTTTTGGAGAAAAACTATTAAAAAATCATTACAGCATGTAACGATCAATCTGTTCTACAAATATTTTCTGCTTGCTCAGAAAATGACAGTATGGAATATCTTCTCTGCAATGTGATTTGATCTCTCATCTGGGGGAGAGATTGTTCATTTTGCTTGCATTACAGAGGACTGGTATGTTTTCTGTCCATGTTGATTTGCTGTTATTTTCAGTGCCCAGCTTTAAGTTTTTGTGATAGTTTTTTAATGAAACTTAGCCTTGGAGCAGCAGTGCCATCAATATCATTTATTCTCCTTTGGCAGCATGTGTTGGCATGAATTCAAACCCTAAAATCTTGAGGGAGATCAGCAGAGATCCTCAGACATATTGGCTTCCACCCTGAAGAAAACATATTCTTCCTTCTGTGCAGTTGCATTAATTCTGTTAATGTAAATGAAGATTTTTTTTTGGTTGTGTTTTGGGAAATAGTGTAGCATTTTCAACATTTCAAGTCCAATTGTGTATATATGTTTGAAGCTTAGAAATGTCACTTTTCAGAGCTGCCTACACACTGCAGTCTCTGAATGCCATACATCCAAAGGTTTCAAGCATTCAGGAAGTCTGCTGTCAGAGAACCAGTGAGCTCCCTCCCACACAGAATGCCACTCTTGGCAGCTCTTGCTTCATTTCTCTAGTCTCTGGTAATCCATTTCCATATATTAATAGGAAAGTGGGGCTCTGAGGCCTGTGTGTGAGAAATTGTTGGATATAAGAGTTTATAAAGGAGCTCTGCATTTAGAACTAGCTGAGAAACCTTTGGTGAGCCCTGGCACTGTCAGTGCAGCTCCATTTGTGGGGTCCTGCAGAATTTTTAGTACTGGATTTGAGGCTCATTGAATTGAACAAGCCATATCTGCTGTACCTGAGCTTTTTGTGAAAGTGATTCCTTGCTGAGCCATCTGGTTGGATTAAAGTTTCAGTGTAGCAATTACATGTTCCATCTGTTTGTATTGCCTTTGTATCATGCCAGGCTGCCCTGTGGGATTTGATCCTGCCAGTGCTAATGAATCCAATGGAGTGTGTTAGCAGATTTGGTAAGACCCTGAGTATTGGAGTCATCTCTGTTTCTGATTCACTCCTCTTCAGATCTGATTCTTCTGTTAGAGTACCCTTAGTTCTCATTGGTCTTCATTTTTAAACACCAGGCAGTGTGGAAATGGGGTATATGGGCTCTGTGCTCAGGATGAGTACACACAGATACATAAATACACCCAGCACGTGTGTGTGGCTGCTTCGTCTGTTCTTGGAAAAAGGTACAAAGAAGTAGGTATGATGAAATACCTAAGAAAGCAGGAAAGTGACTGTAATGTATTAATTAAATCTACATTTCTGAGTTTGTTAGTTAGGGGCCTCTTGAAAACCACTTCTGTCACTGAAACAGATTCTGGTGATTTTTATTTTAAACCAATTGATGTATTTGAGTGTCAGTGCATTGTCACTGTGTTTTCTTACAATGTGAACAAGGAAAATGAAATGCATCTTTGATATGAGAGAAAGCTGTTAAGTGATATACTCAGCAGGGACAGTTAAATATTTATATTTAGTCATATCCTTCTACCTTACCTGTGGTGTTCAGTGAGCTTTCCTGAAGAGAAAGAAAGTCCATGGGAAGCTGTTAGGACAGGACTGCTGTGCCTTTTCAGGAGGCTTTCTTTCAACCCTGAGGAGTCCAGCTTGAAAAGAAGTTTAACAGAGATTACTTGATTGTGATGTTTTTGCATTCATCTTCTAGTTTGGTAATTTGTTTCTCACTTTGGCTGTGAAGTAGAAGACAAAATAGAAAACAGAAGAATAAAGAATGCTGGGAGGAGTAAGCACATAACTCAAGTCTGACTCTTGCAGCATGGTTTAGGAGATTGTTCTTGAACAGTTAGCTGACAATTTTACAATATTGAGTAATCTTATAGTTCTTAATGCTTCAAGTAATGTAGCTAGAGAGGTTTGAACATCACTATGTGCTGAGTGCTTTTAATAAAAGGATTTGCTTCTTGCTGTTGAATACAAACCGATTTATTTCTGGTAGGCTGTGTACATGCAGTGTACATGGGAAAAGTGTCAGAAAGGTTTTAATCTCCAATAGGATGACAGCTGTGATAAATTCCTGAAAAGAATGTAAGCTGGAGGAGACACCTGAAAAATTAGCATTTGAATGTGCCCTGCCCCAGAGATTCTAAAGGAGCTGTGGTAGTTTTTGCTGGTAGCGTAGGTGTTTGTTCAATATGCAGATTATTTTGATAAAAAAGAGTGGTATAGTTTCCTTTGTTAATTGTAGCAAAACAAAGCTGCCAGTTTAGGTGAAGTGCTACCTCACTCTATGATAAATACATCTCCCACAAGACTGGGCTGTTTGTTTCCCCCCATTCAGAGCCCCAACACTGGTGCCCTGTCAAAGGCACCCCAAGGGCACGCAGAGCACCTGCCTGCAGGTGCAGCCAGGAGTCCTGTGGGCCTTTGTGGAAATGAGGGGCCCAACTCCTGCTCACATCGTTGTCCTCTTTAGATGAGTTTATAGCTGACTCTCAAGGTGACTTTTTTAGCTGCTTAGACAGCTTTGTGAGCTTGACCCTTCAGTGAACAATGTTCTGTGGTCTGTGGGGATTTTATCTGTATTACTGGTTGATATATTTGGGGATCATGAAATAGATTGTTACAAACCTGTTGTACTTTGGAGATCTTGTATGAATGAAAGCAGGCACTCTTTTAACAACTCTCCTGTTAATTCCTGTCCTTACTCCTTGCTTGAATTGAAATTTGCATTTAGCATCCACTGAGATTTCCTAGCAATTAATTTCAGGGCTTTTTTTAACTTATTTTTCTCTTTGTCCCTAGGGTGTGCTGGATAGATTTTCCCAAATTCAACCTAAACTTATATTCTCTGTTGAAGCTGTAATATACAATGGCAAAGAGCACAATCACTTGGAAAAGCTGCTGAGAGTGGTAAAAGGTATTTCACTGCATCTTACCTAGTCTTAGTTATACTGTAGTTCTCTGGGCACTCAAAGCCTGCACTGACACTGCTTGTTGCTGTCCTTCCTTCTTTACCGTATCACTGTGGTCACTTAGATTTTTCAGAACAGATTTGAGTAAAAACTGAGTGGTCCTTTCTGTAATTTTAACAGTTTTCTGCTCGTTTAACTTAAATAGATCACTAGATATTAGTCAGCAGTAGAAGCAGAGGAACAGGAGCTGATGATAGTGGTTTTTAAGCTCAAGCAAAGTGCCGCTGAAGACAAATGAAAGAGGTATTAAAGCACTAGAGCTTGCAGATTTACACATAAAAGGCTGGCAATATTGAGGAAATTATATCTTGGGTAACAGTTTAATCTTTTGGGGTTTCAGTACATCAGAATTATTTCTGTTAGTTCGTGCGTTACACTGTATGATTCAATCAGGTAGAAAAGACCTCTGGGTATGTAACTGAGTGTAGTAAATAATTGTTTTCCTCTTTCTTTCAGGGCTTCCAGATCTAAAAAAAGTGGTAGTGATTCCGTATGTCTCGTCAAGAGAAACCATAGATATTTCCAAGATTCCAAACAGGTAATGGGAGCTTGTGAGCTGTGAGTGTCCAAACGAGGCATGAGATGGATATTGATAGCTATGGAAACTGCCTGACTGACCTCTTGAACTTGGAAAAAATGGGATTTAGTCAGATTTAATGTGGTCCATCTTCATACTAGAAACAGAAGTGTAGTGTAGGTTGCTGCAGATGTTTTGCTCCTACAAAACCATCGTTGGTATTACTGGCTCTCAAATGAAGGCAAAATTCAGTAGGACATAGCAGGGAGAACAAAGCTTCCTGAGCTGAATAATTAATAATCTAAATGACATTTTTAGAGTTTCTTTTGCTTACTTACTGATTTGGATTATGTATGTTTAAACACTTTTTGGAAATGATTGAGTCCCAGGGTTAGACTCAGTTTGTTCCTGTCTTCTTTGAACTGTTAAGACTGGTAGCTGGTCACAGGGGCAGGTTTATAGGTTTGATTTTGTTGTCTTCAGTCTAAAGATTATACTAATGGCTTATTTTAAAACAGAAAAGGAAACAAAATAATTAGCAATTCAAAGAGGAGACTAAAAATAGAAATTATATACATAGTTTGGGTATATGGCTTATTGTAAATGAGCTGTTGAATACAGAGGTAATCATATGTATGGGCTGGGGTAATGCTTTCAGAAGTTTCTGCAATGTTCCTTTTTTTTTTTCCCCCTCTTGTTCAGTGTCTTTTTAGAAGACTTTTTGGCTACTGGGAAAGGAGACCAGGCTCCCCAGCTGGAGTTTGAGCAGCTGCCTTTCAGTCATCCTCTCTTCATCATGTATTCATCAGGCACAACAGGGGCACCAAAATGCATGGTGCATTCAGCAGGGGTATGTCTTCCCTCCTGGAGCTGCATTGCCTGTACTTAACTCCCTGGATTACATCTTCCCTTTAACAGCATCATACCATGGTGTACTTTAAGGAAGAATTGATTGCTGACAGTGTTTCAGTAACTTGCAGTGAACCTTTTTATTTATAAGTGGCTGTTTGAAAGCAAATATGGATTGCTATAAAATATATTGGTTTAGAGATCAGTGTGGAGACCTTTCAGATTTCTGGCAGGAAGTATCAGTCACAAAAGCATCACTAGAACTGGCCTGACTGATACTTGTAGAGGAAAGGCCAAAAAACTTGAATTGGGTGTTTGGAACTGATTTTTGGACTCTGCCAAGCTAAGGCCCATAGGGAGCTTGCAGTTTTTATAATCTAGATTATTTTTTGCTTTAAACTGTATTCTGTGTTTATTAGTTCAGAGTATGTTATTCTCATCAATCCTTTTTTTTTAAGGAAGGAAGCCAGAAGGTTACCATCCCCTTGAGTGTAGGTTTTGCTTTGTATGGAATCTTTGCTTTAGGCCATGTCTTGTTATGGCTAAAGGTGTATATGATATTAGTGCCAAAATGGCCTGTGCTCACGTTATTTCTGTTTACTATTGATGTTCTCAAGCTCTTAAAGTAGAGGAAGTGACTCCAGCAGTCAGGCATAGTGTTGAAACTTTAACTCTTCCATTAGTGTAATCCTTCAAAGGCAGGGCTTTTTCCCCCTCAAGGCAGGCAGGATGTGTTGAACAGTGCAATTGTACCAACATGTGTAAATGGAACTGCACAACTTTTAGCCAGAGTCCATCATTTCTGGTGTTTGCTCTGAAAGTCAGGATGAGCATCCTGCAAGGCTGGGTGGCCTGAGGGCAGGATCCTTTGATGCTGTGCCCATGGTGTGTATGTTCTTGCCTCTCTTTGATGGCAAGGACTGGAGGATTTGCCCGCAGACAAATCCCCTGCTGCCTGTAAACACTCTGCTTTATATATTATCAATAGGAGTTCATGCCAGGCAGCATGTGATACACAAAATGGTCCCATTGGGACACATCCAGTGTTTGTGAAGAAGGTATATTTTGTGGTTTGACAGCTGTTTTGAAGCTGTGCTGGCTTTAGACTGGTTAAGTACTTGCAGGGGTGGATTAGTAAAAACAGGACGGGTGTTTTGTTCAGTGATGGGTGATAAACAGTAGAGATGAAAACAGATGTAGATCAGACAGCAGGACTCTGCAACAAAGTTCTTTCTTTTCCCATGTTCCTGTGTTGTTGCTTAGCTGAATCATTGCTCTGGTCTCCATCTTTTCAGTTTGTACAGAGCTACCCTAGAGTTTAGGTACAGATTACTCATCCTTGCTGGGGAGGAGAGGAGGTAATGGATGGATGAATAGGTTTGTAATGATTCTGTTCCTATTGAGCAGCTCTAGTTCTGTGTTGCAGGGTAACTTTTTTTCCCCCTTAAGTTCTAGAAATTGCCTAAAAGCAAGTTGTTTCATCAGAGGCTGCAGGAGTTGCATGCTTTGTATGTGTCAGTGTGAATAGGGCCTGCAAAGAGTCCATGCAAATAAATTCTTAGATGCCTTCTACACACTTGGTTGGGTTCCTCTGTTTGTTCTTGGCATAATCTTGTTTCCACTGGAATTAATAGTAGGATTCTTATTGATTTCAACAAAAGCAAAATTAGTCCACCATCTTTGTTTCATTTTCCAGCCTTACATTAACTCAAGTTTGGTTTTGGTAATTAAAACAGCAAGAAGAGATGACATTTCAATGAAGACATTTCAAGTATTGCTTATTTATAGCATGCTTTGATACTGTGTTGTTACTGTAGTGATTTTAGATGCCAATAGGCAGCTTACTTTAAATTCACAACTCAGTTTATCTAATTCTGCAGTATGTTTCTGGTCTATTTTCCCTGCACATATTCTGTTTTCTCAATACACAGTGAAATGACACATTATAAATAAAGAAAATGCAGCCAGGTCATGGGAGATGTTTTAAAAAGTGGTGCCTCAGAGAGAGTAGGCTTTTTCTGGTGTGTATGGTATTGAACAGTTAGGTGTGCTACAGAAAGACATTTGAAGGGTTCTTTTTAAATACAAAAAATACATTAGTGAGTAATTGTTGTTCTTTAGTCCTAAAAACATTGGTTCTGCTTCTTACCTCGTTCGTACAGGCCCTTTTTTGGTTATTCCATATTCCCAGCTATCTAAGGAGATAACTTTCTGATAAAATCCACATCATTTCTTTCCATCTTAAAGACTTGCAAGACATCTGCCCTGCTGCAGACTCCTTGTGCAGCTGCAGGCAAGTCACTCTGAGGATTTTTCATGCTCGGACTCTTTCTGAACAGCATGTAGAGAACACTGCTGGTTTGAGACCAGGCTGAGCAGCCATGAGTAGTTACTCATGGCAGGCTCTCAGCTGTGTAACTGCTTAGCACTGGTCCCTCCTGAGCCACACTGTGGCCCAGGAGCAGCAGTGCCTGCTGGTTTTTGACACTGCAGATGCTCAGCACTTCACCTGCCTTATGTTGAGCCCACTGAAGACAAGTAGACCAGTAAGTTTTATCAGCTGCCAGATCTGTGTCATGAAATGCTACATGCTTGGGATTTATTTTGAGGGTTGTAAAAGTCCTATAAATAAACAAGCCCTATAAATAAACTTGAGAGAGCATCTTGGGCCATAAGCTCTTTGGAACAGCTCTGCCTTCTCCCACAGTACCTTTGTTTCCAGGCTGAGTCTTAACAGGTTTTGCAGGGGAATAGTTCATAGCCTCTACCTGAAGTCATTGTTTTTAAAATCCCCTTTTGATCCCAAAACTGTGAAGTAGCAAAAACTGAATGAAGGAAAAAGAGAACCAATACTTATTTTAATTGAATTTGACTTTTAATTTTGCTATTTCTTGTGGCTCTTTCAGTATCTCCTGCAGGGGCAGTGTGATTTCTTTTTGTAAATGCAGTAATTATGTTAACACCTGCAATTCTTCTGGCAACCTTAACAATTCAGTTAGACACAGTGTTTCTAAGTCCTAAAGGTTTTGGTAATTTTCAGCAGTAGAAGATGGTAGCTATAGCTAGGTGGCAGTGTTGTACAGCTGAGGGTGTTCAAACAGCAGCAGGTGAATTCAGACCTGATTCCTTTGAGCCGTGAAGCAAAAATAAGATTTACTCCTTTATTTTTATTTAATGTTTTCTGCCTTTTCTCCCGAAGCGTTTGCCAGTTTTATGACTCTCCTTTTTCATTTCAAATGTTTATCTGTAATCTTTTTTCTTTCAGTGTAAATCTTGTTTCCTGCTTATGAGGCTGTTAATAGTTTCACTGTAACTCCTTGCATAAATGCGAAAACCATTTTTTATTTTAACATCAGCCACGTTAATTTGTCACTGAGGTGAAGTGTCTTAATGAAGTAGTCTGTAAATTTATTTATCCTAACAAGTTATGTTTTAACGATGATCAGGAAGGTACTTTAGCAGCATTTCCAACAAAAGAAAAGTAATATATTCAAGTACATTATTAATACTGATGATGTGAGCAGTGAGACATTTCACATTGCTAGTCACTTCAGTGCTTACAAGAGATCTCTAGTGTTAGGTGTTATGTCTCCTAGATGTTAATAGATAAGATAATTCGGATACATAGTGCTAATGTATAGCAGCTGCTGCAGTTTATGGCAGCTCTCAGTCCTTCATTCCTCCCAGTTGCCCAAACATGCTGAAAATGAAACTCTGTCAAAGGGCTTATCTTGGAAAATCTGACTGGTAAAAGCCTGCTGTTTAAAATGATGGTCTGCATGGAGTACTCTGCAACTCTGATTGCAGAGTTGAAAGTCAGGGAAGTTATTTATTCCATGGGTTAACAGTGATGTGCCATGAGAATTGCTGAGGTCTAATGAGAGAGGCTGAAAAGTTATGTGAGAATGAGGAATGCAATTGCTGCTGCAGTAAATAGACCCTGGGATTTACTTCAGTTGTAGTTAAAGGAAATACTTGCTTTAATCCTGCAGTACATCCTGCAAAGTATTGACTACATTAGTAATTTTTAAGTCTTAATGTGCTGTCAGAGTTTTGCTTTTCACTTACATGATCTTGTATTTTTCTTTCACTGTCTTTGCAGGGCACACTAATACAGCACCTGAAGGAACACATTCTTCATGGCAACATGACCAGCAGTGATGTGATTATGTACTACACAACGGCAAGTGGGGCTTAAGGCACTTCTAAAATCACTATAATAAATCTTTCTTATAAAGATGAGAACTTTTCATACAAATCTACAAGTACATTTTAAAGTATTTTAAATGTTTGTTCTGCAAGGGATTGTCCTATGTAACTGAGTTTAAAAAAATTCAGGTAAAATAATAAAATGCAACCTTTCTGATGAAAGGTCAAACCCATGTTAAATGTTTCTGACCTAACTGGTGAGGAAAATGAATTGATTTTTACAGTCTCTTAGGTTTATTGATCAAACTGCCTCATCAATATCACCTACAAATCAGATTCCAGTTTCCTCCATCATGCAGGGCTACATCATACAGAAGATGAGAATTTCTATTATGTGTCTGTTTTGATGGGGAGGAAAGGAACTGCCCAGCTCTAAATTTTGTAAAGGAAAGGGAGTAAACCTGATCTATGTAAGAGTTCAGATATGGGGTGGGGGTGCTTTTTCCGATGCTGTGATAAAGAAAAATGATTCCAAAGATTCCCACTACTGCAGCTGTTTGAGAAGGCTCATGTCTTTCCTCATGAGTTCCTTTCTGAGCTTTAACACAACTAGTCAGTTTGCAATATCTCCATGGAGGGATCATTGTAATTGCCTTGTCTCAAAGTTGTCTTGTCTCTTGACTTGTGCCTTAAAACTATGTGTGTAGGGAGGCATGGAATTCCCATCTCATTAGATATTTGTAAGGATAAGTTAGATGAGCATCCATCAGGAACGTGTAGCTGCTCAGTCTTGGGACAGGTGAGAGGATAAGCAGTGCTTCAGCCTTATTTGTGGATTCTTAAATAATGTGGTTAGACATAATAAGTGGAGATGGGCGTGAACTCAGGTATTTAACAGTTTCTTACAGCAGGAAAACTTCAGGCAAGGGAAGCAGAGGGCAGGGTGGTATCTCTGGCATAAGGGCAGGGACCATGCCTTGCTCCAGCTTCTGCCAACATTCACACCTGTCCATCTTTTTATAGTTGCCTGTAGCTCCTCTACCAGCATGTGACAGCAGACAGCCCTCCTGATCCTGTGCTAGAGCTGCCAGAACAGCAGACAGGGAACTGATGAAGATAAACTGATGTAGGTATCCTCTCTTTTCCAGACTGGCTGGATGATGTGGAATTGGCTAGTGTCTGCACTTGCTACAGGAGCTTCAGTGGTCCTGTATGATGGATCTCCTCTAATTCCTTCACCAAATGTGCTCTGGGACTTGACTGACAGACTAGGGTATGTAAACAAGATTAAACAGAAGGATAATGGCATTTGCTTCTGTCACAATGACCGCATCCAAGCAACCTCACTGAAGGTGTTGTTCCCTTGGTCAGGAACTTGTACACAGCATGACATGGTTTGGCTTTTGACTTAGCCTTGATTGGAAGTACTTTTAAAATTTTGTGCTAAAAGCACTTTTTGAGAGAGCAGGAGAGACAAAGAGCTAACTGTTTCAAATTTGAGTCAAGTATTAGAATTCCAGGCAAACAAAGAGTTCTGGTTCAATAGTCAGTTTTCAAGAGCAGCCTTTTCAAAAGGCAGTAATTGGGAGCAATCTGACGAGTAATTTCTCAGTGCACTCAGAACCTAGTAAATAAGAATCCTTTTTTCAAGCAGCTCAACGTAAGACTCAACATAGAACTTTGACTTAAAGACATAAATTGACTGGAAAGACTCAGCAGGGTTGCTTGTATTTCCATACTTTGCTTTTTAATCTATAATGCTTAATTCTTGCTGACAAGCTATTCTGTAATTGTTTTATACTGTTTTTTTCTGCCTGCAAATGCTCAGAGTGCCCTTTCTTGAAGCCTAGAGAAATAGCAGGTATCACATAAAGCACTGTAAAACACTGTGGTGGCATTTAACTTTGTACGCTGGTTGAACTTTGTTTTTTTTATTTTGGTTTTTTTTTTTTGGTAACTTTCCTATTTTGCCAACTGGATGTAAGCAGTAGATTTGAATGTTATTACTGGTAAAATAAGTGTCATTTTTAATTGATAATGAAAATTAATTTGGTGGTAGAAAGTGGATGAGTGGAAAAGTGGAAAAGATTCACTTTCCAAGTCTTGATAATTAATAATTTAAACCTCACTGTCTCTCATGACATGTAATATTTAAAGACTGGCATTTTGTCTCTGGCTGTTATAACTGAAAGTTAATGCCTAGTCAAAATGCTTCCAGCAGAGAAACAGCACAAAACAAACCCACAAACTTGAGCCATGCCCCACCCCCTAAAAAAACCCTGGTAGAACAACAGGCAAAAAATCAGAATCGAGAAATAACACAGCTTATTTTTAAGCATTGTTTCTTTTCTACATGCCAAATCTGAGTGAAGATAAATGTGTCTGCATGTCTCACTTTTGTAATCTGGCGCTAAAAGCGGTGGCCATCTGGGTGGTACTTCATCATGCAGTCTGTTCCCAGCTCACTCATATGTTAAATATGTTAAAAAAAGGCTTCAACATGTGAAGACTACCTTACTTCTTTGGAGATGCACCACACTTGCCTTCAGATACCCTGATGATACTGTAAGAATATGCAATCTCCTACTGCATGGCAAGAACTACTCAAGTGGACATCCATTAAATGATCTGTTGAAGTGAATTAGTGGATGGTGACTAAATGCAGTTATGTAGCATTTGGAAGGGAATAATAGGAGACTTGGCTCTACTGTGCTATAGAGGAAGTGTCAAACATTAAAAATAAATAGGGAAGTATTTTGTATTCTAATGTAAAATAAGCACTGACTGGAGACATGGAAGGAAAGAGATTACATAAGCATAAAAATAGTTCACATGGTTGAGGTACATGGGAACTGAGGAGCAGTGTCCTGTGGGCTCTTGTGGTGGAAGGTTCCCTGCCCATGGCAGAGGGGTTGGAGCTAGGTGACCTTTAAGGTCCCTTCCAAGCCAAAGCATTCTGTGATTCTGTTGTGCTGTTCCCATGTGCCTGGTAAATTGCTCTATGCCACTGATGTGTTTGTGCAAGTAACCTGAGAGCTGAGAGTCATCCACCTGAATGGCAAAGGGAAAGCATCTCCTTTTGATAGTGTTGAAATATCTCCTTGCCTGGAAGTGTTCTACCTTCTATCTTGCCTTTGGAGTAAAAGCCAAGATAGCAGGATCTTATTTTTAAGCTCTGCTGGTGTCTGTATTGCCCATGTTCTGTGCACTGAGACTGTAGCCCTTATCCTCATCTATCTCTGCATTTTCTTGAGTGAGTTTATTGCTGTAATATAAAATGAATTAGCAGAAGGCAGGGAAGAGGATTTCCTGAATGTTAGCAGAAACATTAAACTAGCACTTCTATCAATAGAGTAGGGAAGAGTCACAGCCTTTGTTTCAAGTTTTAATTCCATTGTATTGCAGAGCTCTAAATAGACTTTGCAAGGGCAGGATTGAGTTGTTCAGTTGGGCCAAATTTCCTGTTTGTTTAGGCACCTGCAGTTCAGGCTTTCACCAGTGGAGACTGAAAAATCCAATCTCTGGAAAATCACTGAGTGCTGTCTCAGAGTAAAGTATTTTTTATCCAACTGTGCTCTGAAATGGCAGAGTTTTTCTGTGTAAGAGTGTACCAAGGCAACAGCTTTGCATTACACAGCTCTGTGGCAATTATGACCCATTAATGAAGTAAACATTATAACATTTTCTGTTGTCTTTGGAGTGTTCTGCACTTACAAATTCCTGTAAGTGAAAGCGAATGATGTTTTCATGAGGTGGAAAGCTTTGCTTAATATTTAAAGATAGAATGAAAAGTTTCAAAGCTGCAGAAGTGACACGTGATCTGACTAATTTTGATAGTTCAAAAGGATGTGCCTTCCACTTAGAAAGCTTTAAGAGACTGCATTGTTTGACTAATCCACATACAGAGTGTCTAACAGCCTCTGCTTACAGCAGTGGGAATTGCAGGTCTTTGGAATCTTAGCATATTTAAATATGCAAAACATTTAAACTTTTTTTCCCTCTAGGATCACCATCCTTGGAACGGGTGCAAAATGGCTGGCTGTGCTAGAAGAGAAAAATTTAAAACCATGTAAGCTTCAAAAAGCTGGTGAATCCCTCCTGTCTTCCCTCCTGTCTTCCCTCCTACCTTTCCTCTCCTGGTTTTGGGCCTGTGTCTTGTCACAGTCCTTTATGCAATTATGCTGTGTTGTAGTGACAAAGAGTTTGAAACCCTTGTAAAAATTATACCTTAACCTGTGTTGATTTTTCTCCTTTCTAAGGTGAAACACACAATCTCCAAACACTCCACACTATCTTGTCTACAGGATCACCACTCAAATCTCAAAGCTACGAGTATGTCTACAAACACATAAAAAGCAGTGTCCTCCTGGGATCCATTTCAGGTGATGCTTTTATACTGCAGCATCTCAGTAATTCTCTTGATTGCCTGTGCATTTCCTTCTTGCTTATTTGTGCTGTATGTTTGGGAAGCTTAAGCCTTGGATCATTTGGGAATGCTTATAGTTAAACTGAAATGAACTGTCTTTTTAGTGCAGAGATTTTTCTGCATAATTCACTGTGCCATAATGAAACTCATACACTCCAGAAGGTTTTTGGTGGATGTTTTGGATCTTAGCTCTTTTTAAGTATGATCATTTATTTTGACTGGCTGTCCTTAGGGGTGGCAGGGTTGAGATCAAGAAAAGAGTCTATTAACCTGCAGAACATACTGTTCTGCAAATAGCTGACTTTAGCAGAAAATATCTCTTGGAGAATTCCCATTTCAGTTCTTTTGTGCCAAGTAATTGGCACTGCAGACAGATTTTTTGTAAATTATATAATTAGAGAAATATCAAGCCCCCATGCAGTGCAGTTTGTTGTGAGGAGTGCTGAGGCAACTTGTAGTCACATAAGATCCACCACAGCACTCTTCCTTTTGCTTTGTAACAAGGACTGACTCTTTCAAAGGGCTTTTTAACTCAGTTTAGTTTGATTTTTTTTTTTCAAGTATAACCATTCTGCTGAAGTTCTCAGACTCTGAGCTCAATAAGAGTAGTGCTGAATCTAGAACTTGCTACTACAGACATTAATAGACTCTAATGCAGAAACCTATTTTTGAGTAAAGCTAGCATGATTGATTTGTGTCTTAATTCTTCTTCTTTGAAGTCCTAGAAAGACTATAAATATTCCAGTTAAGTAAGCACTTTGACAGTATCTATTTTTCTTAAGATAACTGTTCATCCTATAGGCATGGCTCCCCTCCTGCTATGCTAATAAGATATAAAAGCTAAGTAAATGTTGAGTGGAATAGCTTGACTGGTTACTTTAATCAAAACAAACAAGAAAACATTTCTAGGTAATTCTCTGAATATCTTAAGTCTGTAAACTAGAGCCTGTTTATTTTCTCATTCTTCTATAAGTGGAAATTTCCTTAAATGAGATTAAAGAAAATGTTGAAAGGTGAAAAGTTATGCCTGAAGGGGTAGTTCTGCATGAAAGGCATACATACATAAAGACATATAAAGCAAGGAAGGAAGTCTTTTAATAAAAGTCACAACATTATCATGGATAATGCTGTTTGGTTTATGGTGCTTAATGTGGATCAGAAGCATTTGGCAAAGGTGGCAGTTTACTGTTCTAGAGTTCAAAGTACTGTATACTCTAAATGGACTTCTTTTTATTATAGGTGGAACAGATATCATTTCATGTTTCATGGGTCAGAATGTTACAGTTCCAGTTTACAAAGGAGAAATTCAGGCCAGAAATCTTGGAATGGCTGTAGAAGCGTGGAACGATGAAGGTAACTATTATCCAAAACACTATGCATGCTTATAAAACAAAGTAGTTACATGACCTTAATTTTCATTCATCAGATGGGTCAACAGTCAGCTGTTAATGTGTGTGATTCCACTTTAGAAATGTGTTCCACAAAAGCTGCATATGGATCCATCTGATCTGGATTTTAAGGGACTCCAGTGAAGATAATAGTCCTTCCTTTTCTATTACTCTGCTAAAGCACATCAAGGCCAAATTCCAGCTTTTGGTGTGTGTTCCCTAGCTGTGTTGCTGGGCATGCCAGGCTGGCTTCCACCCTGTGGTGTAACTCTCCTGAAGTTACTGAGGTTAAGATAGGGATGATCTTAATAACTGAACACCAGTTGAAACCAAGACCAACAGTCACAGCATGTCTCATACTTGCACCAACATCTGGCTGTAATAAGTGAAAACTGTAGGTGCTCTTTGCTTTGGTACCCTCTTATTTACTGAAGGGAAAATGCTTCTTTCTTTGTAAACAGGAAAACCAGTTTGGGGTGAAAGTGGAGAGCTGGTTTGTACCAAGCCTATTCCCTGTCAGCCCACACACTTCTGGAACGATGAGAATGGAAGCAAATACAGGAAGGCTTATTTCTCAAAATTCCCAGGTATGTCATGAAGGGCTTTGGATATTGCTCAGACTGGCCAAGGATCCAGACTGTGTTGCTGTTCCTAGCAAGGCACAGGTTTATTTGCTATTGCCCAGTGACAGGCATGTGCAGCTTTGAATTTTGATTCCCAGGGTGAGAACCCCACAGCGTGTTTCATATCATCTCTCTCTCTTTTCTAGTGCTTTGTTTTGAATATGGATCCAAATCAAACTAGTAAGAACCTCTGCAAGGCTCTAATCCCATTTTGCTGCTTTCATTAGGCAGATCTGACTGTCACAGCCTCCCAGACTGCAGTGCAGACACAGACTGCTTGGCATGAGTGTGAAATGGAAGTGCTGAATAGGTCAGGTAGCAATCAGCTATTAATGAGTCCTACTGCACCTCTGCCAGACTGCTCCTGCCTAGCTGGAGGAGTGAATCCCAAGGGATAAGTGCTGACCTGCTACCTCATTAGCATGAAGTTTAAGTATATGCTGCCTCAAACATGCATATTCTGCATTCATAGTCTCCTACAGAGCAAAGGAAGAGGCACTGTGGGCCAGGGCTTTCTTCCTAATGATTGTGGAGGACTCTGCTCATCCAGGGCTTTTCCTGATGTGGCACAGTGATGCTGAAATCCCTGCTGCCTCCTGGGCAGGGATTTTATTGGAGCAGGATCTCCAGCTGCTGTTTTTTGGAGATGGAAGCTTTTTTAAAAATAGCAGCAATACAGAGTGGATTCACAGGAGAAGTCAGATGTTTAGCAGGAGGTAATCTTATAGGAAAATTGAGGGAATGTGGAAGTTGCAGTCTGCATGTAAGCCTGACAGCAGTAAATAGAAAAAATGTGTGTGACAGTTGTTAGACTGAAATCACTGTGGTCCAGAGGTTCTGTCTTTCTTTGTAAATGGACTTAAGGTTGTAACATTTAAGTTAGAAGATGGTCTTACTTGCACATGCATGTGAGGTTGGAATTTTTCTCTAGAAAAGCTTGAGTAGAATTGGCTTGTTCTTCTGGTTTTGGCAGGGTGTGTAGCAGTATCAATTTTAAAAATAATACAGAAGTCATTCTAGCTCCGAAAAGTCAAATCAAATTTTACATTAACACAGATCAAGAACATTAAGCACATAAGCTCCCTAGGGAATTGTTGAGACCTATTATGCAAGCCCAGAAAACTTCTTGCACAGAATTTTACATTCCAAAAGAAGTGGATCAAGAAAGACTGGTGGGAATATTGTTACCTTTGTGGAGGATTCTTCCAGTTTGCTCAAAATGTGGTGTTCAGAGGAGCTATTCATCTGCTTTGTAAAAGGATGCTGTATAGTTATGCAAACAAAGAATCAGAAGATAATGCGGAGTTTGATCCTAACATGTGAGCTGCTCCTGGTTGTGCTAGCTCTTTGTAGTAAATGCAGTATGAATTGTTTGTGTAGTTAAATACTGCTACACTTGCTGTGGGTAGTTCTCAAAGCATATCAGATAAATTATACTTAACTATGTATTTTATTAAGTTAATGTGAGTTGAGTTACACAAATGTCTACTGTGACTGGATGAGTAAGAAATCAGCTGCTTAACCTCTGCCATTCCATAATAGGTGTCTGGGCCCATGGTGATTACTGCAAAATTAATCCCAAGACTGGAGGAATTGTCATGCTGGGCCGCAGGTAAAGTGTTTTGAGTAAACAAGTGCTAAAATTTGCAATCTTCCCTTTGGAGTATGATGTCCATGATTCTGTATCACACCTGTTAGCTTTATATTTTATTTAATCCAGTATTGTGGATTTCAGACCTTAAATTAACCAGAGCAGCTGGATTAGAGGGAAGGGACTAAATTTCAAAGTTCTACACTACTTTTTTTATATGTGAACACAAGACAGTATTGGACTTTCTGCTTTCCATGGTTTATAATGATCACTTAATTTCAACTGAGAGTGCAGCACATTCAAGGTGGTGAATTGGAAGATTGTCCTCTGGTCTTGCTTTTAACATCGACTTGTTTTACAGCAAAACTTAATTATAGAAGGTCAGGTATTAAGCTGTGCCTGTTTTAGTGATCATTAGACATTCAGGATCACAATTGGGGCTGAATTTTCTGCTTGCATTTCAAAGCTGCTGTTTGAAACAAAGTTGAGTGAATGAATACTGTTGAGGTTCTTGGTACAGCTTCCTTTTAATGAGCAGAATGCCTTTTTGAGTCAAGTCCTCTTACAACTCTGTTTCTGATGTGGCTGCACTTTCACTGCCTGAAATGTAGAGAGACTCGGTTAATTGCATCAATTTTTTCTCTTCATGAAACTGTAATCACATTTTAATGCTTCTTTGTTTTGTTTGTCTGACTTTTCAGTGATGGTACATTAAATCCAAATGGAGTAAGATTTGGAAGTTCTGAAATCTATAACATAGGTATGAAATCAACTTTCCACCTCTTTCAGCTATGCCATTGTTGCCTTAAATCTGAAATCCAAGCATTATAAAGTGCTTGAAAGGATTAAGTAATGAAAGACTTGCTGTCTTTCAGATGAAAGACAATACAGAGTATATTAGCATTAGCAAAATTTGGTTTTGTGAACTTGAAGCTGGTTGCTTTCCTGAAGTATGTATAGGGTGGGAGATGACTAGTTGAGATTATACAAAAGCAACATCCTAAGGAGCATATAGTAAGGCTTTACAGACTAATAGTATCATGCAGGTTTATAAGAGAACACTTAACTTGTCAGGCTTTTTTTCCTCCCCAAGACAAGCTCTTGACATTGTTTTTATTGTACCTTACCTGGTAATTAAGCAGCAGTTCTTGAGCTTGTGCTTTGTGCTTCAAAGATGTTGTGGCAGGTGGTGAAACTGTCCCTGCAAAGGTGCTAATCTGAGACTTAAGCACCTGTTGCCTCTTTGTTCTTCTGTCATCAGGCACATTATTCTCCTGTCTATGCATCAGTGGGAACTGTGAGGAAAGCCAAAGAAAATGGCTTAGTGTAAAAGCTTATCATCTGTCCCAAAAGCTATAGCAATTTTTTTTTTTGTTATGGACCTAAATGTATCCTTAAACCTGGATTTTCACCTGGACAGGAGTTAAAATTTCAGAGCACCCAGAGGAGAAGCTGAGTGTAGGATAATCTAGGCAGGTTGCTTGTTTGCCTTTGCAGCTCTAGGGGAGGTGACTTTTTTTTTTTTTTATACAACCACAAAAAATGTGCATCACGAATGGTACATAAATACAAACACTAATAAGGACTTCCCCTTTATTTTCAGTGGAAGCCTTTGAGGAGGTTTCTGATAGCCTCTGTGTCCCTCAGTACAACAAAGATGGGGACGAGAGGGTGATACTCTTCCTGAAGATGGCATCAAACCACACGTTCAGCAAGAGCCTGGTGAAGAGGATTCAGGACGCGATCCGGATCGCGCTCTCCGCCAGGCATGTTCCCAGCCTCATCCTGGAAACCAAAGGCATTCCGGTATGTCATGAAAAATGCTGCCTACTTTTTTCTTTGTCACCTTGAATAGTAATTAAGGAGCAGTTGTCACTGCTCTTCAAACCCACATACATGGAAATTTTAGCATCTCAAAAGTGTATTCGAGCTTTATAAATAGTTTGTCTATGTTGCCTAGCAACATCTTTTCATCTCCTTTTCAGCTAAGCATGGTTTTTGTTTTTTAAATGTGTTGCATTTTCTCAGGAATATATCCTTAACCTTTTAAAGGAAAATATTAAGAAGGTAACTTAATAGCTTTTCTTGATATCCACAAACTTATTTTGTTTCTGTTTTCCTGTTACAAGTGACATTCTTAGGAAAGCTGAGAGCACCCAGCAAATTCAGAAAATCATTTTGTAAATGATTTCACTTTTACATCTGTTTAGCTGCTTAAATGTAGCTCTATCACTCTTAACTGTAATAGTAATTAAAATTAAATTGTTGTGCTTGTGTGGGAGGAGAAGTTTGTGTAGCTCAGGGTTCTGCATGCTCAGTCTCCTGAAGCTGTTCTGCCACAGTGCTCGTTGTGTGAACTCTTTAGTTAGAATGTCTGTTTTTATAATCTTCTCTAATGCTACAGTCTCCTCAACAGCTCTGAGCAGCAGAATGGGGGTGGAGAGTGTAGGTTTCCCAAGTCCATTTGCACATAAACTTGAGTTCTCCATTTGATACTCTTGATACTCTTTAGCTGCCAGTGTAGGTTTCCCTGTGAAAGTGCTTTAGGGTTCAACATTACCAACCTCTGTGGTCCACATAGTGATCTGGTTCTGATCTGTTGAGTTATTTCTGCTTCAGGCCACTGTTGACAAATAGTACTTGGCTCAAAAGAGTGTTAAAAAAAAAAAATCCCCTGAAGTTTAGGTTTTCTGTGCTGTAACTCAGCTTCTGCATGAAGTGTTGAACTTGTGAACTGTGTAAATCACCTGAATGTACAGCACAAAGTTGATTCTAGTGAGGTGTTTGTGATGGGCTGCCCCTCAGGAAAGCCTCCTCAGATCATTAATTAGTTCACACATTGACTGAATTGAGAATTGAGTGAATTTTAATTACCTTTCAGATAAATATGCCAGTGGTAAAGTGATCAAAGCTGTCCCCCATCTTCTAAAGTTTGCTTGGAAGGGAAACCTCCTATTTTCTCCTACTTTTAGAAATGTTTGCATCCTCATCTGCAAATACAATCTAATTCTGACACTGATTTCTGGTAGAAATAGTACAGCTGTGGTGAGGTGATTTAGTAATACAAAGAATGGCTTTAATGGGATGTCCAGGTTTTAAAAAAAAATGTAGTGCAAATCTATCTTGTCTTATCCTGAGTATGCATTCTGGTCATCATCAACAAGATTTTCTGATTCAAGTAAACAAATTTGCTTTGAACAGTCTGATCTTTGTTTTCTAAAGGGCAGAATTCCCCTGCAGGACAGTGAGATTTTCTGGTTTCTGGGCACTTGTGAAAATTAGTTTGCTAATCATTGAGGAGAAGGAAGAAGAGTGGTTAATCACCGTGGCTCAGGGGGGTTAGATTACACATGACTTCAGTAGATCTAAGAAGGACAAGTTTGGTTTAGCATCAGGATCAATATTGCAAGAGTGCATTGAGTTGAGGATTATTTAACTTGGCTCTGAATGATCTCTAATGAAAAATAGTGGTGCCTGGAGTTGAGTTTTCAGTGGTTTTGGAGGCCAGGAACAACCTGAGTTCTTTGATCAGCAGATTCATTAGTGAAGCAGGTGGGGATCCTGTTCCTAGAGCAGACAGACAAAATTAAGGAGATACTTAAAAGTCAGTTTTTCCAAGTTGATGCCCCAAAATGTCTGTGGTATCAGCACAAGGAAAGGGCTGATAAAGCCTTGGTGCCTGTAAAAGCAGAGATTGTCCAAAAAGGCCCTTGGCAGTTCCTGTTCACATTGGAGTAGTTGTTCTTTCTCATACTTCACTAGGTAGAAATTATTGCTCTGATCCCAAAAGGATAACAACTAGGGTTTTGTTTTTCTGCAGTGTCCTTACTTAGAGTAACACAATGTAATAGAATTTGTGTGATACATAAGTGGAGGTGAAACATGTTTGTTACACTTCATTTTGTTTGTTATGGTTTGTTTTGAAACATTTAACTATAGAAGACCAATTAAGCTCAGAGTTTCACTTTGCCCTTTTAGAAAAACTGTCCATTTAGGATAAAAAAAATCATGGTTTCTTTCTCCCAAATCCCAGTGCAGCTGGGCTTTGTTTTTTTTATCCCACCCATACAGAACTAAAAATTGTTTGAAAATTGGATGTGTCAGAACACAAACATTAAATATTTTTGGTGTTTATACCATGATTCTGATCTGGGTTTGTTGTTTTATATTGGAGCTTGATCGTGTTCTCACAGTACTACCAACAGGAGTAATAAACTAAAATGACATATAAACTCTTTGAATTCCACCTACTCTTCAAGTGATTTTTCAGAAGAAAGTACTTCAAATGTAACAGAAGAGAAGGCATTGTGCTTAAATTTTGATAGAGTTCTGGGATTGGTGGGGGGTTTCATGAATATTTCCATAAAGCTGCTACATCAAAAAAAATGTAATTTTATCTTTGCTGATTTTGTTTTTCAGTATACAATAAATGGGAAAAAAGTGGAAGTTGCTGTGAAGCAAATAATTGCAGGGAAAGAAGTTGAGCAGCGGGGAGCTTTCTCAAACCCAGAGGCTTTGGACCTGTACAAAAATATTCCTGAGCTTCAAGACTATTAAAGTCACTTATTTGGGTTTTTTTGCATTTGTCTTTGTTTTGTGTTTGTTTTGTATATACCAATACTGTATGTAAAGAAAAAGCTCTATTTAATACCAGTGGTTCTTTTAAAAGAAAAAATATTTCATGAAGTGCATTATGAAAGGCTTGGGTAAAGCTTAGCTCCCTTTTATTGGTTAAATATGCCATATATTTTGGTGGGGTTTTTCCCAGCCTGGAAGGAGAAACCTGCCTGTTTTGATTTTTATATATATGTGTGCATCTTTTCTAGTTAGATTTACATCAGCCCATCAAATGGGAGCACTAATAGTTGCGGTTGCAGATAGAATACTTCTTTCATAAAATATTTGCTTTCTTTTTTTAAACTGGATTTTTAGCAATGTTTTTCAATCCCATGTGTTTCAGTCACCTGTAAGGAACATACAGTGATTTTAACTCCTTGAACCCTGAAACATGCAAGTGGTTCTGTATGTAGTGTGCATTTAAATGTTTTTATAAAGCCAAATCATAATGCACAAAACCCATTTGACTTGACTCAGTTATTTCAGTCTTGAAATATCTCACGGTACCCTTGAAGGTAATTGCTGCTTCATTTTGTGATGTAGCCTTCCTATTGTTTTAAACTTTTGGTTGGTACACTTCTGGGGGCTCAGAAGGTGAGGGAGCAGTTGTCTCCTTGTTGCTGGGGTAACTCCAGGTTATTTCCATGGATTTTGCAGTCATTTCTCTGGATTAACATATCTGCAGCTGAAGAAGGTGTTTTGCTTCCTTGTTTGAAGTCCTTTGTTGGCTCTAGGGCAGAGATCCCATATTAAGCTAACTGAGGAATTTCAGTGTGTTTGTTTATTAAAAGCTGATGGGTTTTGTAACTTTTTTTACAAAATGTCACATTGAAAGTGAAAGACAAGTGTTTTCTAGCTCTGTTTCCTTCCAGTTTATAAAGGGAAAAATACTGTAATGAGCATACTAAAACAGTAAAATGGAAGCACTAAAGTGTTTTGTTTTTCATAAATACAGTTGCAGTAGTTGTACGACCCTCTGGCATCCAGTGTCTCCTGCACTATTTAAATTTTGTGGGTGAAATATTATTGTACTTACAACTGTGTTGAATGCATTCAGCGTTGATAAAGAGTTAATTAAAATGAATTGATTCTTTATATATATAATTATATATTCTGTTTCAACTGTTACTGTCTTTTTATTTTTCTTTAGAGTGGGTGTCATTTTTAGCTCAATTTGTTACCAGTTTTAATGGTTTTAATTGAAGTCTGACTTACTACAAAACTTTCTCTGTCAGTTTTATCCTATTTTCTTGTACAGAGCCCAAGACACTGTGGACACCCCCCACACTCACTGGGGGTTTTAGAAATCCCTCATTAGCAAACGTGGCTTTAAATATGCTGGTACTTCTTATACTGTACCAAGTCAGCCCATGTTAGCATGATAAATGTGGTAATACAAGTACCAATCACTCAGTAGAAAAGTGTAAAAAAAAAAAATGAGCTACCCAGCTGCCAATAACCTATGATTAAAGGTACTTTTAAATTCCTTCCCCCTCTGGCTTGCTACATATAAATTTTGCATTAACTGTGACTTTGTATTCATTAAAACTTCATTATATTGTTCTTTAATTCATGCAAAATGTGTGGAGTTTACAAAGCCCACAGATCCTTATTAATAAGTCATTTTGGGATATTTAATTAATTAAAGATAGTTTAGAAGCACAGATACTTTAAGAACATATACAATGCCTGGAGGCTGCTTTTTAAATCCTTTATCCTACTGGAAACACTGGAGAAAGTGTCATTAATGGATATAATTTGATCTCTTGCAAATGTCACATGTTGCAAAGCTTTTCCCAGACATTAGTTAAAAACAAAAATAGAGCAATACAGAAGCAGATCTCTGTGTACTGGAAGTGACTTTATATGACCATAAAGCCCTGATGGGTCCTGCAAACTCTGCTGTGCCTCACCTAGTCAAGGGTCTGAGTTTCAGAAATGCTGGATGTTGACAGCTCCTGGAAGCTCAGAGATGAGAAAATCTAGAGATGAGGAAAGGTAAGTGGGTACTTGAAAGGAGGGCTGTGGCAGAGCTGGGAACACTGTCCACAATTCCACAGTGCAGCTCCTCCTGTTCCAAATCCTTCCTCCAAACATCCAACTTGTATTTGCCTTTGCTTACCCCTAGTGTAAGTGACCCATGTCTTTGGATGCTGCCATAGAGCCATGAGGATGGCTGTACTCCCTCCACCTGGGGGTAGGCCAAAATATCCCTGGCACAAAAGCAGGGAGATAAAGTCATCATGATTTGCAAAGGAAGAGGAGAGAGCATCACTTTCTGTTTCCCACCCAAGTGGGTGTTTTCTGGGACTCAGGCAGAGGGGAACTGCAGTCCAATTTGGTTTTAAGGATGTCTTTGCAGACTGGTGGCACCCAAAAGCTTTGCTGCAGGGTCTGCCATGGCACTGAGCTTTGGTACCATGGTGTGAGCAGCAAAAATTCCTGTGAGCACCAGGCTCTGCTATGTTCCCAAGGCATAAGCTGGGCAAACCCTGCAGTGTGTGGCCAAGTTGATGGATCACTGAGCTACCTCAGGAGTTTTATCCAGGAAGACTTGATGCCTTAGGGCTTTCAGGATGTAATTAGTTGTACCTTGAGTGTGTAGCCCTCTTTATTTTTTTTTTTTTTGTTGCCTATTTATAATTTGAAGTTCACAGTGTTTTGCCTGGAAAGCTCCATGTGCAGATTTTAGTGGGATGTGTGGCATGCAAATAGATCTGGCTCTGGAAATGGCATTAAGCTCTGACTTAAATGTTGAACAGCAAAGCAATTAGAGCAGAGGAACTCCAGGCTAGGTGCTTTTCTTGCTCAGTCCTCAGCAAATTTGAGAGTGACTCTTGACTTATGGGATGGAATCAGCCCATTTGCCCTTGAGAGATGTGGTTTTATCACTCCCCTCTTAGAAATGTGCTTTTGTCAGCTCCTGTTAGAGCAGGTACTTCCCCCTCCCACTACCTTATGATTTCAATTAATTTCCCTGGTTAGTGGTGGTTCTCAACGAAATAAAATGAGCTGGTAGACAGCAGCCCAAGCAGGGCATAGCTGATAAAATTGTTTATTGTTATGTGCAAGGGAAATCGGTTGTGTGAATTACTTATTCAGTGGTTTTAAAAACACAGGTAATTGCCTGATGGAATGCAACTTCCCCGGGGCCATTATTGTCTTTCAGTTTAGTGCATACATATTTAAAAGGATTTCATTTATGAGGCAGAGCAGTCAGTCACACAGGTAAATGGGCGTTAAAATTAGATTTAAAATGCATTAGGAAGGAGTACCAGAGTCCGAGTCTGTTCTTGAGACAGAACTTGCAGGCTTTTGGTCTGGGGGTAAACTGGTGTCTATAGGTAATGGGAAAACCAATGTCTATGAGGGAATGCTCTGGCCTGCCTTTGAGACCCTGTTCAGAGGTATTTCAGTACACAGGCAGGCTTTGGTCTTCCTACAGGGGACCTTTGGAGCTCTGCACTGAGCAAGTCTTCCACTGAAATGTTTGAGCTCGTTAGTGCTTTCCTGAGGTGTCAGTCTACTGGCTGGATCTTGTCCTACAGAGCTGAGGATAAATCTGAAATTGCTTAGTGCATCTTTAGCCCTTTGTGAGGAGGATATTTTTAGCTCATAAATAACCAGGTCTTAGACAGCAACAAGACGCAACTTAATTTTCTTCTAGATCTTTTGAAGAAAGAGGAAGGCACGTGTCCTAACCTGTGTTCTTCCAGAAATAAAATCGGGGTAGGAATTGCTGTGAAGCATGGCCATGGTCCAGCATAGCAGCCTCAGAGCTGATGAGAGCACACACATTTTCCTTGCTGGGAATTAGGAGCCTTTTTAGATTCTGATAATGAGATAATCAACATCAATTTGAACATTTTAGCTCTACATGATCTGTGTGCAAAGCAGGGATGACTCTGTTAAGCAGAGGAGAGGGAAGCTGTCTCTGAGATGCTGTTAGTGAGTCAAAGAGTGTCTCGGAACAATTCCAGTTGCAGAACAATAAGATGTCCCAAAGTATTACTGCAGCAGGCTGCAGCTGTCCATGTGATTCCTCACCACTGCCTCTGATGGCCAGAGAAATTCTTCCAAACCACCAGTCAGAGATGAACTCTAGTGATGAACCAGTGTTGGTGGGGTGGGAAAAACCTTGGCATGCCATTGTTTAACTGGGTTGTGTAGAACACCAGTGAGAGCTTAATTGGACCTTGTACTTCTTAATTAGAAGACAGTAATGAATTCTTGTCTTACTGCTTTTGACAAGTGGTTTTGCAAAGTTTAAGAGGCTTATCAGCATTCAGCCTGAGATTCCAGCTGAAAGGATAATGTCCCTTGGAAAAAGACATAATCTCCAAGATCAATAATTAGTTTACAATAGCATTTTAAAGTACACATGTAGAGGTTTGCATCAATAATGAGTCTGCTCAAAAAAAAAAAATACCCTTTTCAGTTTTGTTCCCTCTTCTGTAGTGATTTAAAGGAAGTTAAGTTTTGGCTGCTATAGGGTAACAGTCCTGCTGCTGGGGATAATCATGGAATCATTGAATGGTTTGTGTTGGAAGGAACCTTAAAGATCACCTACTTTCACCTCCCCATTCTGTTTTAGTTTTACAAAGAGGTTGTTTCTAACATTTCCAGTCTATTGATTCACAGCCTGTGTTTTGACAAGGATTGGGAGGGTATTTCTCACTGTATGGCTCTGTGCCATTAGAAACATGGCTTGGCAATATTGTTCCCCAGAGCCCTGGGGTGGAATTAAGGAATCATTTAGGTTAGAAAAGACCTCTAAGATTGAGTCTAACCATTAACCCAGCACAGTCAAGTCCATCACTAAACCATGTCCATAAGTGCCACCCATTCTGGAAAATGGCTCAATCCCCACCTCAGGAATGAGAGGGCTGTTTATAGAAGCAAGTTCTAAGCTGAGTGGTGAGAGCTGGAATCAGTACCTCTGTGAAGGTGTGCAAGTGGGTAAGTGGGATGTGTGTGTCTAGGGTAGAAGAAGGGGAGGCTGGAGGAGGAGGTCACAGCAGTGCTCCTCACTCTGCAGCCCTTGGATGCTGTGCTGTTTGGGAACCTGTAGCCCAATGCCCATTCCCAGGAGCTGCCTGTTCACTTTGGCTTTGGTACTCTGGAAAATGTTTTGGAAGCTGTTTTCAAAACGTGGTCTCATTTAACCCATACATTTCTGTCCAATGCAGACAAGAGCTCTAGGGTTGCCAGCCTAATTTTAGTTAAGCCCCAGCTTAGCATGATGGGCTTTTTCCCTTTCTAAAAATCAGTTTATGTTGGGTTCTTTCTAGAGCAGCCAGAGGAGGAGAGTCCCATCTGTTTGTGATGCTGTTACCTCTTATGGTCTCTGCCTGTGTCTGCAACATCTTCCATTGCCCAGGAAAAGGTGGGTTTTAGGAGCTTGCTGAGATGTGAAGTTGAGTTTCCTTCTCTTGCAGTGGATTTTAAACTGATGGAACTTACCTGGCACAGCTGGTCCTGTGGGTAACTAGTGATGGGCCTGGGGCAGGCACAGACTATGGCAGTTCAGCAACTGGGGGGGGGCTACACCCTGAAAACTCAATTACAATTAACTTATCTGACAGCACATTTATTTCCCTTTGAATGAGCTATATTTCTCTTCAGCTTTTATTAGCTATGAAGAGGTTAAGTCTAAATGGAAATAAATTGCATAATAAGTGAATTGAAGGAAATCATGAGAATTTATGCTAGTTTAACTGACTCGGTTTAAAAGGTGAGCTGAGTTTAAACCAGTGTGACTGAAGGGCTGAAGGAGGTGGCCTTGAGTGTACAAATGTGATACTCAACTGAGAATTTTAATTTGCCTAGTTCTCATGTATAATAAAATATGCTAGATACATGACACTTCATGAATTAATGCAGGAGTAGAAAGCATGAAGAGAGATTCTTGTACAGGATTTGTTCTTATAATGCAAATGCCAAGCAAGGCTTTAAATGGCCCTGGCTATCTGGAATCATGGAGCCTATTTCACGCTTCACTTAAGGGTTTGTTCCCATTTCCTTAACCTTTTCACTATTAGAGGGTGTGTGCATGTATGAGAGGGAGGCAAATTAGGAAGGAAATACCCCAACAAGCAAAAGCTCGTATAAACCCCTGCATGCATGTATGAGCTCTTAGCACATTGGGGGCCCTTGTGGAGGTTACCAAGTGATGAAGCAGTGGGAGAGCTCAGCCTGTCAGCCTCTGTCCTCAGGAAAGGCATTACTGAACCCTGCTGGTGTGACTGGGATTACTGGGGCTGTTGGAGTGGGGAAGGAGAAGGCCTAATTGCTGTTCTTTGGATGATCTGCCTCAGAGGGATTTCTCTTTGACTTCGTGTAATGGACAAAACATACAGGTATTGTCAGGGTTGGTGCAATGCAAATAATCTGTGTCTTTAACCCCAGGGGTAACATGTGCTGTTGGGATTCAGAGGCAAAGCACTGCTGTTCTGCCTGGGATGAGGGAGGATACTCCTGGTGTCATGGGGAGAGCTCAGCTCATCCCTTCTCTGGGTTACTCTGCTGGTCACTCCATCTCTGTGCTGTGGCTGTACACGGGAGCTGATGGTGTCTTTGCCCTTCCTCTGCCTGACCTGCTCTGGTAACCCTTGCTCAGAGACACTCTCTTGCCACGTGTCAGTGCAGTGCTGGGCCCCCTCCCAGGCCCCCGGGTGCCATGTAAGGGAGAGATGGAAGTTCACAGGTGATGCAGCAGCAATGAACTCTGCATCTCTGCAGGAGAGATGGCTGGCCATGACACTCTGCATCCTCCTTGCCAAAACTCTCTCCTGCCCATGCTGAAGAAGGATCAGACCCTGCCCTGAGCAGCACAAGCCAAAGGCAGCCCTGACCCCGCAGAGTGGCTGTGCCAGCAGTTCCAGATGACATGAAAAGACACCTGCAGAAAAAACACCAAACCAAGGCTGATGGAAAGGTGAGGGAATGTGGAGAGCATCAAAGACAGCTACAAACCCCCACTGATACTGGGATATGATCACTCCCCATGTGAAACCTGTAATTAGACTGAGAAGAGGACAGCTGCTTCTGGTGGCATAAAAATATTGAGACATGACTGCAAAAGCAGAGATTTTTCTCCTAATGCAGCTCAAATTAAAATGGGGGGAGGGGGAATAGATTTTGATAGCTCATAAAATTTTTTTTTTCCCCCTGAATCAGTTAATCTTTGAGAGGTAAAGCAGCTCTGTGAATGGGAAGTAAAAAGTTACCCTCACTGGGATTACAGTGGTTACAGGCAGCAAATGTGATCAATGCTAAGCTGTTTGATATCTCCAGTGATGATTCTCCTCCTCTCCCACCCTCTGCTCTACCCAGACCACGTGTACTTCATCCCTGCCCTGTGCATAGGACATTTGGCACCACGGGCTCCTGCTGAAAACCAGAACTTGCTTTCAGACTTCAAGGAGCTCTGGAAACCTCCAGACATACAAGAAAAAAGGTTGAATGCATTTCCTCCCTAGTTTAAATTTCTGTCTTTATTCCCTGATGCAAAACCTCAGTTCCCACTGAGTTCTAGATGAAATAATTACTTTCATGTACAAACAGGAGCAAAAGAAGTTTTTAAGCAGTGTGGAGTCTGATGTGAGAATTCTATTAGGTTTCAGTGGGTACCTGCTTGACCTTGTAAATTGAAACTCTGAAAGGTTACTCTGTGTCTTCTCATGGTATTTAATTTTCTGTGCTTCAGCAGCAGGGGGTGAAAGGGAGCTGGAATAGGTTTATTCAAATCTGTATAGGAACTGGATGAGACAAAAATAACTATTTTTTAAAAATGGCACTAATCAGGTGCAGAGCATTGCTCTTTCTGCTCTTCCTCACCTCTGCCTTTCTGGCTCCTGAACCAGGTTTGAGTATTGACAGGACAGATCAGCTTGTTGGGGTTTATGAAATCCTCTGTCTCCCCCACATGCTTGTTTTTCACTTTTAGGATAATGGAGACCTTGATTTGTATCATAATGATGAAGTTGGGAATATAATATAATGGCCACTCTGAGCTGCCTCACTAACAGGCTAATTCCTGAATTTAGGATCACTGTAAATGCCATGTATGTGCATTAAAGGCATTAATGTAATTAAGAATAAAGAAAATGCCAGGTTGACATAATTTGGCTTATTACCTATTCCCAAGAACATCAGCTCCTGGGAAGAAGCATTTTGGTGGCAGGGAGTGGCATGATTTACTGCCACCTCCCATTGCCCCTCTCCCAAACCTCCAGCACATTCATTATGCCTCAAATATTCTCACATTGAGTTTTTTTCCATTGGTCTAATTATAAACGTCATTATAATTGTTCATTAGTTTTATTTTGTTCAATTAGCTTAACAAGTTGCCAGATGAAATACAAGACTGGCAATTAGCTTGATCTAATCGTAATGAGCCACTCAAACTGGGTCACCAAATATGTTCGTTTATAGCACTTTTTTTTTTTTTCCCCCCCCAGTTGGTGAAAAATAACAAATATTCAGAGCATCTCCTGATCTAAGGAGTGGAAACTTCCCACTAATTTATTAGAGCAGAAAAAGAAAATCAAATCTTCTGCTCTTGGTAGCTCAGCAAGGTGCAGCCCAGGTACCTGAGTCGCCCTGGCTTACCCAGACATGGTCAGCAGCTGAATGGGGCCGCTGGTACCTCTTTGAGCCCTTGTCCTGCTGAATAAAATGAGTCACTTGAGCTGCCAGGAGGGAGGTCAGCTCTGACCTAATGTCTGTTTATCTCCTCAGATCCCAGAGAATTCTGTGTTATAGTGGTTTGTGGCAGAAGGGACCTTGAAAGATCATCTAGATCACACCTGGCTGGTGCTCCAAGGGACAATGACAACAGTGCTGTGCCCTGGTGGAAGCTGAAAGGTGAAACTGTGCTGCCTAAAGAGGGGAAAAGCCCAATGTGAGCTGAGCTGCCCCTTTTGGTGAAGGGTCTTGGGAGGCTTTGGGCAGCCCAGGAACTTGGTTTGAGCCACTCTGGTAGGGTGGTTTTGGCCATGTTCAGCCCAGCACAGCAGTTAGTTTTGCTGTGAGCTTTGGATAACCCTGAGCTTTCTTTTTTTTTTTTTTTTGTCAGACTTCCCTTTTGCCATGCAGTGCTCAGATCTGCTCCTGTTAAGTAGCTGCTTAGCAGCAGCTCCTGGCTTGTATGGTCCAGTGGATTTACAGCAACCTCTCTTGGAAGATAATTTGGGCAGGAGCGATTATTTGGTATGAATAATTCCTCCAGCATGTTAGGCACATGACATCTAAATTGCAGGAATGAGCAGCATAGTGGTGGCTCCTTAGCAAACTTAAGTGGTGGCATTTAGAGGATTCAGCCCTGGACTTGGATTTCTCTGGGATCTTGTCCTGCAGCTGACCGACAAAAACACGACGAAATATTTAAACCAGCACAGAGAATACAACTACCTCTAAGTAATTCATAAAACACTGCTCTGATGGCAAGAGCAAGGGCTGATGAAGCCGTGTGCCAGTCCGAATCCATACCTCTTCCCTGGAAAATGTTGTCTACCAAGCCCATCCCTGACAGACAGATGAGTTTGGCGCTCTATTAGTGCAACCTCTTAAAATTTCAGGCAGGGACTTTGTTCCATGCAAGAAGGGGGAGAGGAGGGACTCGTCCTCGTGGAAAGACAAATCCCCCACCTCAGCGCACCGACAGCCGCTCTTTGCTCCGCAAATCCCCTTTGATGCGGCGCTGTCTCTTGGCTCTATCTCTAATTATCCGCGCTGCCAGCTGGGACGCGGCGGTGTCAGCGCTCCGCTCGCTGAGAGGGCTCAGATTAAAGACGCCGACGGCGCAGAACGGGAGAAAATTCACACCTCTGCCTTTCACGCCACAGACAGCTCCATCAGCTCTTCAAACACCATCCAAAGGCATTGTTTGGCTTAATGAACGCACCCGGAGGTAGCGGCTGCATCTGGGGCTGCTGCACAAACGCGCGCTCCCTTACAGAGCATCCTCACGGCGCTTTTCGCTCCAGCCTCCATGCCCCGACCCGACCCTGTGCTGCACCGGGAAAGCCTGAGGGCTTTAATGAGCGGGGGGATGCAGGAGCATCCGCTATGCCATGGGATGTCCCCTGCCTGCATGAACACTAGGCACAAGGGACCAATTCCAGAAGCTGGGATGTGTCCGTGTGCCCCCCCCCCGGTACTTGTGGGCTGTGACCCAACAAGCGCCAGCAGGACCCGTCTGCCCAGTGCCAGGAGAGGACTGCACTTGAATAAGTCCTGTTAAGAACATCTCTACTCTTAATTCACTTTTCTCACTTTATATTAGTTTTATTCCTGCTGGGTTTAAATCAGGCAGGGGTAGATGTAAACAGGCTTGTAATAAGCTGCTGAAATCGCGAAAGGGCTGTGTGACACGTGGCTTTGCATTTGATTCAAGTAGTTACAGTCATAATATCCATTAATTTTTGCAGTGCTTCTGGGGGCAAAAGTCTCTCCTGTTCATTAGAGAGACCTGAATTTCTAAGGATCCCGGTGTTCGACACAGCCTGCTTGGCACTCATACTGTGAAAAAATCCCCTTGTTTACACAGCTGATGGCCTGGGGTGGGGACGGTCCTGGCACCAGGGCCACCTCCCCTGCGTTTTATTTAAGGCTCTGAAATGCTCCTGCTTCGAGATCCCAGAGCTCTGCTGAGAGGCGAAGGGTGGGCGGAATGCTTTAAAAAAAAAAAAAAAAGCCACATATATTCCAGGCAAAAATTTTCTCAGTATAAATGTTGAGGCAAAGCGGCGTCACAGATGACAGGTCTTCAAAGCCGAAGCACGAGCTGCGCCCGGGGAGGGAGGAAACCAGGCAGATCCCTCTGCCTTGATTAGCGAGGCTTTCCAGGCGCCGGCTCGCTCCCTTTCTGTCTCCGGGCTGCCTTTGAAACAACCCCTTTGACGGCTTCAGGCATTTCTTAGTTTAACTGAGAATGAGCGAACATAAGAGAAGAAATCTGTAAGAATGACAGGGCCTGCGTGTGTCTTTTATATGCATTTCTGGAGCACAAAGACTGTTTTAATGAGCCGGCACATGGCTTTGTGTGACTCCTGTTTTTAGCAACTCTGCGGTGATGGAGCTACCTGAGAAGTTTCCCGGCTGTGGCCTTCATGGAAAATGCTCGATTTTTTTGGGTTGGTTTTGTTTTCTTTGGAAAACCAGGTCCTGACTGATGGAGGAGTGCAGGGGCAGGAGCATCTGCTGGTCCCAATGGCACGAGGTGTTGGGGGCTGAGCTTTCCTTACCCTCTCCAGAGCAGCTCCTCCAGGCACTGCTGTGTCCCTCCCATCCCCACAGCGTTTGCCCTGTGCCCTGCAGTGGGTGCAATATCTCTCTGTTTTTAAGCATCACTCCTTTGCTTTGCAGGGAGAACTGGAAGCAGGTGTGGGTGCCCAGGCTGAGGCCAGAGGAGGACTGCATGGTACCAGCATCTCCATTCAGGTCCACGTGGCCTTTGTGGGTGTGGACAGACCCAAAAATATTAATTAAAAGCTCCTCTCTGTAATGTTCCAGGCAGCACAGCTCTGAGCAGGAGAGCTGAGACATCCCTGCAATCTGCACTTTGGCAGCTGCTGGGAAAAAGAGCAGAAGGTTTCTCAGAAAGAGCAGAATCAGGGCTTGTCTTTGCAACGTGGCCATGGTTCCAAGTGGTAAATGAAGGGCATATGATGGAGCAGCCACAGGCCCCAGGTTCACCAGAGGTACTGGGTATTTTATTCATTCAAAGGTATCAGAAAATGATGTAGCCAAAACATGGTATGAGATCGTTTCTCTTTATTTTGACAAAGCTGAGAGAGTAACTCAGGTTCCTCGTAATTATGCAAATAACAGCATCTACATGGCATGTGACTGATTTTCTTCGTACGCAATTATTTCCTTAAAGAATACTTTTTACGACTGGATATTAGGAAAAATAAAGAATAATCAAAGAATGCTTTATGATATCAATTTCTGAGGGGCCTTGGGCTCCTGTTGTTTTCCTAAAGATATTAAATTGGCTTGTGAGAAGTAGATCACACGTTTAGAAACGTGTGCTGGCTGGAGAAGTGAGTTGCAGAGTTCTGCAGCACGTGCTGTGCTGCTGACTGCATGTCCCACGATGGAGCCATGGCCAGTACCCGTGTGCCAGGCCAGCATATGCAGCACTTCTTAAAAAACTGGCACATTTGCCCCCTGGTAAAATGTCTGTCCCACTGGTAATCTGTCTGTCCCACTGGTAATCTGTGTCTCTGAGGGTCTGGAGTACAGGGGTGAGTCCCAGTCCAGCTTCTCCTGAGGTCAGTGGTGAAACTTCTGATGGAAAAGGGAACTGGATAAGACCTTTTTCCCAGCCTGACCTTTCCTCTGACCTCTGCATCCAAACCCCAGGGCTGCTTTTCCAGAGACTGGTGTCTGTGCCTTGACAAACACCTTCCTAGTGGGCAGACATCAGGGATGGAGCATCTGGTGTCATCTGAGATGAATTCATTGCACCTAATTTTCCTCCTTCCCACCCTGCTGTGGCACATGAGCTTGCTCAGACTCTTGCTCCTGTGCTTGTAGCATCCAAAACCAGACTTGATCCGTTTGTGGAGAGAGTGCTGGAATTGAGGGCTGTGGGATGCTTGCCACCTTCCCGCTGAGCCAGTCCCAGCCCAGCCACAGTAACTGGGCAAAATCCCTCAGCAGCAGCAGCAGCAGGGTCCTGCACAGCAGGGTCTCGGGGTACAGCGCTGGGGGATGGTTTGCAGCACTTTGGGAAGGATGGAGTGTGAGATGGGTGGGTGCAGCCTGGCCAAGGGCAGCACTGAACCCCCTGCAGCTTCGAGAGCCTGAGAGAGCCCCAGGCTCCTGGGAGAAGCCCAGCACAGGCACGCAGCACACGTTCTCCTTCTGTTCATTTTCTAGGGATTTTGTTCTGTTTTTCCTCAGGGCTGAGCAGCTCCCAGGCTCCCGTGAGCCCCAGTGACTGTGTGAGTTTGACCTAACTGGGGGGAGGCGTTAATTCTCTGATTTTTGAGCTTCTCTAACTGGAGTCTGAGGGAGGATGAACACACTTCCCCCAGCTCTTTTGTTCTTCCCATTACCTGGGCCATGTGGTCATCCACAGTCCCATCCTCCTCGGCACCCTCCTGGTCCCTGGCACAGGTTCAGCCACGCTGGAAGCCCTCCTGCACTCCCTCCCAGCTTCTGAGCTCACAGAGCCACAGGAGCAAACCCCATTCCTTGCTACAAATATATAAGCCATTTCTCTGGATCTGCTCCTGCCTTCTCCCTCTCTGGTGCTTCCCAACCAGAGGAAGAGAGGAGACATTGAGGGTGGGCTGTGGACCAGGTGCCCAAGCCCCCTCTCCTTTGCAGGTGGCTCATGGTGGTGTCAGGGGTCACTGCCCTGGGCAGGGGGCTCGGCTGGATACTCACAGCTGCGAGTAGTTGGCAGACACTGAGCATTTCCAGCTGGCACAAGGACATGGGTTCTGCCAAAGCATCCCCCACCTACTGCATACAGGTGTTTGAAATTACACTGGCAGAAATCAGTCAGTCTCCTGCTCAGGTCTATCTTAAACCAATTTAATTAAACACAGGTAAAGGAGGGAGCAGAAATTATGGCAATTCATCACCTTTTAGTCTCTGCAGGTGCTTGGCTGCAGCGGGGCACCACAATTCTAGCTGCTCTGCACTTTTCCTCCTGGGAGCGATTAACCCGCTCCCTTCTGGCGAGCGTAGCCCTCTGCTCCTCTGGGAAGAGGCTTTAAGGATAATGAGTGAGAAGATGATTAAAAGCAGAAAAAAAAAAAAAAAGAAAAGAAAAAGCCAAACCACTCTGATTCAGTTCCTGCCTTGCTCACAGGTTTCCTGCCTGATGCTGAGTGAATCACTTACCTCGGTGATTCACGCCGGCCCCTCGCTGCCAGGGGAACAGCGGCTCCTCCTCGATGGGTCCCTTTGGTTTCTCCCTCTGTGGGTGATGCCAGGGACCAGAGAGGGACAGGTCCCCAGAGGACCCCACTTTGTGCATCGGGGGTGCCACACCACAAGCTGTAGTGTGGTTCCTACAGAGGGGCAAGGGCAGCTCATGGGGCAAGGGCAGCCCTAAAAAGTGGTGCTGATGTGCTGCCCCATCTGTAAAGTGGGGATTGCCATGATTTCTCTGCTCAGATGCAGAGTCAAATTTAGCCCAAGAAATAACATTTCTGCTGTCCTGTGTGCTGTACAGAGCCTTGGGGTTACTCAGGCTCCTTATTCCCTCCAGGAAATCCAGCTCAGGACCTGGCCTCCATCCTTACCTCCCCTTAACTCCCAGCTGGGTTTTTGCCTCCTAATGCCTAAAGACATCTTTAAAATTCCCATTCTTACTGTTTCTCTAGGAGCATTCTTGAAACCTTCTATCTCCTGACATTTGAGTGATCTAAAACCCAACAGCTTTCCATAATGCTGCAGAAGTCTTTCAAGTCTCTCATAACACAGGTTGCCTCTGTGTGCAAAGTCACGCCGGCACAAAGAAAGTGCAGCAACATCCCACCGGAATAACTTAAAAGAAAATCTCCTTTGGGAAAAGAATTATTTTGAGGATCACATATGGGAGACACAGATTATGGCACCGCGGGCGGCTCGGCTGTCTCGGTGGCATCTCCTCACGTCCCTTTTGATGCTCTCGCACCAGAAGAAGACAGGGAGAGACAAGGCAGGCTGTAAACCAGCTAAGGAGCTTGGAAATGGCTCAGCAGCGATATGGAAACCAGAAGCTCCAATGAATTGTGCAAACTCAGTCGAGGAGCACTTATTGTCCTGTTGCTTTGATGAGGAAGCTGTGCTTCATCAGCTGTAGCTGTTTATTATTTTGTTGATTAATCTGCAATTCTTCCTCATGCTTTTTGCATCTCCCAATAACCCCCTTCTGTTTTTTCATGCCTCCTCTTTTAACCTCAGTGAGGGAAATTAATCCTGGCTGCCCTTGTAGTTTGTGATCAGCTGGCTCTCCAACGGGTTTGCTCCCCCCACTCCCCAGAACACCTGTCATGGAGCAGCTTCTCCACCGTGGGCTCACCCTGCAAGGCATTTTCTGAGCTGGAAAATCCCTAATTCTGATGCTCTTTCCCTGTGACAACTTGTGTTTCACCTGTTAATTTGTACACAGTCCCTAGTGTTCAGCCCCAAAGCCCCAGAAGTGTTTATTACTGTGTATATTTGGTTTTGTTATGGTTTGTTTCTTGCAACACAAAGAGAGCTGTTGGAAGGAGAGAGGGTTATACCACAGCAACTATCTTAGAGTCTGTAGGCACCACCTAATACTTGTTTCCCCTTCATTTTTACCGGAATATTACCTTTCATTAAAAGGCAGTAAAAGCATTAAAGCATTTTGCAGAGGAGGGAGAAGAGTTTATTGCTTTATTAGGCTGAGAGGCACATAATGGATCACTGCAACCTTACTATCCATCTTAAGCACAAGTTTGGGAAGATGTTAACCAGACTAGTCCTGCATGGGAAGAATGGGACTGGGGATGAGCACCTCTCAGCCAATGCACCTGGATCTCTGAAAGTGGGATCACTTCCCTGTCAGCACTTTGGCAGTCTGCAAAATTTCTCACTTTGGATTTTCTTTCACATGTTGGATATAAAATCCTACTTAAAAATGTGCAGCAATGACAGAATAAAGTCTAAATGCTTCCCAAAGCTTCCACAAAGGCGAGGTGTGTGCAGGATTTGGGCTGATGAGGGGGACAGGACAAGGTGCTGGTCCAGGGTGCCCCACCAGGGGGTCAGTGCTGGGTTTGAGCTCCACAAGGGAGTTGTGTCCTATCACACTTGTGCCCCTGTAAACCCCCTGAGCTGCTGCCCCCAGGGAATGCAGCTGAGCCACAGGGCAGAGCTCATGGACACCTTTGGGATGCTCTGGGTGCACAGCCCTTGGATGCCCAGCCCTTGGATGCCCCTTGCACACCCCTTTGCACATTTCTTTCATAGTGGCACAAGACCCACAGTGACCCATCCCGGTCAGAGGCGGCCCATGGACCTTCAGCTGGCTGCCCATGGCAAACCCAACATCCCCCCACACTCCCCAGGAAAGAAATGGGATGTCTAAAGCAGCTAATTCCCTTATTTTGGGTCACCAGATTTCCACTAGCAACTAAATATTCTGGTGGTATTTTATTAGATCAGGTACCAAGAGCAGACAGCAAAGCGCTTCTCATTACTGCTTTTTAGGCATTTTATATACTTGTTTATTAGTTTTACCTTCTTAGAGGAAACCAAATCTTTGGGTCCTCTTGGATTTTGTTTTTTCTCCGCCTGTGTGGGTCCAGTTCTTTCAGCCTGAGGTTGATTCCTGTGTGCTTTCATGCTGATGTACATTTCCCTACATGGGAGATAAGCATTTATTCACGTTCGTGTTTGTGTGGAGTGGTAAAATATTAGAGTTAAATTTTTTATGACATTCCTAGGAGTGGTTATGGAGCAAACAAGATTACAGCAAGTACTACAGAAGCGTTTGTTTATGCAGGGAGAGAAAAAAATCAAACTTGGAGACGTGTTTGCAGAACTGCTGGAGAGCCCAGGGGATGGGTTTAGTTTTCCCTCTCTTTTTGTTTCTCTACCTCGCTGGTTTTACTGCAATCACAGTAACAACTCCCAGCAATTAGGGATGAGTGGATTTTGAGTGGATTTCTGGTTCCAACACTGGGATGTGTTTACATCCCAGGGAAGGGAACACGGGCAGCGCTTGTCTCTATTGGCAAAGTGCCACCCAGGGTGATCCCGCTGGGAAGGGGTGTGTGAGAGGCTCCCCTGGGCGTGCTGCTGGTGCTGCCAGCACTGCCCTGGGCACCCTCCTCACTCCCACTGCACACTCCTTGGGACACCCTTTGCACATCCCCCGGGGTGCCCTCACACCCCTTGGGGCTTCTTTTGCACAGCCCTTGGAACACCCTTTGCACAGCCCCAGGGGGCCCTTTGCACACCCCCACGCCCCTTGGGATGCTTTTTGCACACCCCTTGGGACAACCTCACATCCTCCGGGATGCCTTTTGCAGAGTCCTCAGGATTCCCTTTGCACACCCCTTGGATGCCATTTGTACACACTTTGGGATGCTCTCACACCCCTTGGGACACCTTCACATCCCCTGGGATACCCTTTGCACACTCCTTGGGACTCCCTTTGCACAGCTCCTGGGATACCCTCACATCCCTTGAGGAGCCCTTTGCACACCCCTCGGGACACTCCCACACCCCCTGAGATGCTCTCACACCCCTCGGGACACTCCCACACCCCCTGAGATGCTCTCACACCTCCAGGATACCCTTC